>NW_020897760.1:90646-342249 GCF_003984885.1 Neopelma chrysocephalum
CCAGCGTCTCAATTTGATTTCTATTCATTTCCAGAGGACGCCAGGCACTACTTGGAACAGCCCTCGTTTGTGTGCATGCGCATGTGTTTCCCCCCCTTCCCAGCTAAAAAAAATTATAAAATATAATGGTCTCTGCAGCCAGGAATATCTCTCTCTGCCTTCAAAATGATTTTAGGTCTCCCGAGGACAGTTTACGGTCTCGTGCCCTGGTCCTCCTGAGTTGCCCTGCCTAATGACAGCTTTGTAATCCAGTTGGGAAATAATCTCACATGGCTGCACTTGGAGCTCATGAGCTGTAAAACTTCTGGATTGAACTCCTTCACCTGGTCACTTCAGTGAGTTACAAGCAAATGCAGTGAGGGATGTGGTCATAATTGTCAACAGATTTGTAAATTTGTGTCATTAGTTATGCGCATAATGGATTTTATTCTAATGAGCTTGTTCATAAGAATGCCAGGAGGACTTGGCCCCTTTGGAGGAAATAAACTACAAACTTTGCCCATGCATTTTAAAACACATCAGTGCCACATAAAGGGGAAAAAAAAAAATGTTTCCTCTGGTTTC
Source organism: Neopelma chrysocephalum (assembly GCF_003984885.1). NCBI lineage: Eukaryota > Metazoa > Chordata > Aves > Passeriformes > Pipridae > Neopelma > Neopelma chrysocephalum. The sequence goes on from NW_020897760.1 coordinate 91,211, forward strand.
TGTGCACCGCAGTTTCACTTAGGTGAACCTGATGCAATAAGCTGTGGTTCCTTTTACTGCTGTAAACCCATTTCCTGCCTTTCCTGGGATTTCTCAGGGATACATAGACATTTTCAGGTGGGGAAATATTTTTTCCATTCATTGAATAAAACTGGAAACTAGCATAACTCTTTGGGCTCAAGATATCAATGGAAATATCGCGGAAATACGAGAGGCAGCCCTTGTCCATACTCTCCTCACTGAAATTTATTCCAGGATGCAACCCTGTCAAAGCTGACACAGCCTGAAAACCAGAGCACTCCTCCCTCCAAACCCATCTAGAAACCCTGTGGTGCTCAGGGGGTCAGTCAACATGACCTGGTTCACATAGAAGAACAATAAAACTAGTTATTATTAAATTAGGGTTTTATTATATCTATTACTATTAAATGTATTTTTATTAAATCTAGTTAAAGCATAAGTCTTGTTCCCCAGTGACAAAGAATGAGGCTTCTAAACTTGCTCTTCGGGGAAATCTACTCCTGCTTTTCTTAGAAACAACCTGGATATTTTTATTGAATGCATGAGCTGAGAGAAGAAGCAGACAAGCCCATAGAAGACTACTGGCACCTTTGCCAAAATGATGTTCTCCATGTGCCCAGTGGAGCCCTCATCCCCTGCTCTCCCTCCTCTCTCTCTCTGATCCTGCTTTTCAGCCAACCACACATAAAAATCTCCGGCATGTGCCAAGTACTACAGATGGGTCCATTGTAGCACACCCTAATGTTCATAGCTGACACCCAGGTGTTACAGTTTGTACTTGCTCGCTAGCCAGACGGTGGCTGTGTGCCAAGGGGAAGGCACAAAGCACTCGGATACCATGTGGAAAAGCTATATAAGAGAGACTTTAAGAGACAGAGGAGCAGGTAAGAGCCTATGCAAAAGCAAGAGGAGACCAATCCACCTGCAACCACCTCCCTCTGCTGCCTATCCAGCCTCCTGTCCCGTCCCCATAAAGCTCTGATTTATTGTCAGATTACATCTGACCTTATCCTCTGTCACACCAGCTCATTTCAAACCTACTGGTGATCTGCAAGTTATTTCAGGTCTGGTTACAATAAAGTGACTTATTTAAAAGACTCAGGCAGGGGGATAATGGGCTGTGATCACATTTCTGATGTGCTCATCCTGCCTGGCTATGGACACTGCCTGCACAGGGTCTGAACATGTAAGGAGCAGAGCTCCTGAAATCACACCACCCCACTGTCTGCACGTTTTCAAGTGTCCTGAAGAGCATTTACGAGCCCTTCCTATTTCAATAGCTGGAAAGGGTTAACACCAGTATCCTATTTTCTCTTCCATTTTCTCCTCCCAGGAGCCTACTCCCCTTCCAGCCTAATTTCCTTCAGTTTAATTAATTTTCAGTAATCACAAGTCTAGACACCACGAGCAGCAGCTTCACACCCCAGGTGACACAGTAACGCTCGTAGTGGATGGGCGAAGGGACGCAGTGTGGTTTAACGCACCAGCCCCCCGCATGGAGCTAGAGCTGCCCACGTCTCAGCTAAACCCTTTTTGCAGAACAAACAATTTTTTGGAGAACAAATGCTTTTAAGGATTCAGGTGCAGGGAGCTTTTCGACCATCTGGCTGGCGGGGGCTTCCCAGCTGTCTGCAGCGGGTGCGTTCGGAGCAGCACGTACGAGCAGGGTCCAACGCTTCGGAGACGTGCCAAACCTGCGACACATGTGGAGAGCAACTGTGCAGCACCGGCTCACTCCAGAAAGCCTTGGATCGGTGGTGTGTGGGCTATAAAGCCATGCTTTATATATGCTGTGGCCCATGCAGGATTTCTGGAGGGTTGACAGCCCTTGCTGACATTGTCAGAGGTGCTGGGCCGACACACACCTGCTATGTGGTCCCACACCTTGCTACTCTGGGCAAATCCAGAGATTCTCACTTCTTGGATAAAATTTCAGAAAGGAGAAAGGGATAAGGGCAAGAGCAGCTCTGATGGACCTTAGAAGGTCACCCTTTATTGACCACTTATATTTGCCACCCACAGCAAGGTAAGAAAAATTATGAGGTATCAGGAAGACAAGTTAGAAAACAGTAGTGATCTTGGAAATACATAAAGAGGGATCAGTTGAGACAAACATAGGGAGAGCAGGACTGAAGTACCTTGAGGAGAACAGGAGCATGGTGTCACTGGAGCATGGAGAAGCAGAAGTGAGCAGGGGATTGTCTTGCGCATTAAAACCTGCATTTTTTCAACCCAGAACCATTCAAGAAACAACTGGACATGGCACTTAGTGCCACAGTCTAGTTGACAAGGTGGTGATCAGTCAAATGTTGGACTCAATGATCTCAGAGGTCTTTTCCAACCTAAATAATTCTGTGATTTATAGCTCATCAGGCTGAAGCAGTACATACCTGGGCTGCCGTCATACCTGTTGGTTTTCCGTGCATTAATATGGAATATTTTGCATCCCAATACTAGCTGTCACTGATGCTCTTATGCTATTCCCTGCTCATCAGCACTGATGAGCTCCAGAAAATCTCTGTGGTGTTTGAGGTACTTTGCACAAATTTGAGATGAATATCCCACAGCACACAAGAATGAATTGGGGATCCAAAGAGAGAGCTAACACCCACCAGGCCTAGTAGCTGCTGCTTACACAGAGGCTCTGGAACAATTTTTAGCCCTATAAAAAGCACACATTTTAAAACACATAAAATTGGACCAACTGATAGCCAGCCAACTTTTTGTATAATCTCTCTTTCAGTCTAACTCCAGTACAGAAAGAAAAAGAATACTAATGAAGGAGCTTGACAGAAAGGACAGTTAGTTCATGCATGCATTAGTGAACAGCTATGGTGTGTGAAAAAAACCCCTTCCTATCCTTTGGTTGCAGAATATCACTGCTAAAATATTTCCCCCCGCACTCTAGTCAGAGCTTTAGTACTGGTATTACTGAGTGCAGTCTGCAGGGCTCTCTTCCCATCCCATTCCAACACACTTCCACTTTCACCAGGACCAAGCAGGGTGAAAAGCCAACCAGCCATCGCCTGCTGTGCTTGGCTCTCCCTGTATAGCCTGGTCCTTACTGCAGATTATTGCTCACAAATGCGGTGGCTTACAGCAAGGCAGTGGTTTGATGCGTCCCCAGCCCTCACAGCTCATATTTAACTCCCACACAACCTGTATATTCAGGTTGGGAGTACAAAGCCTCCCTTAGAGGGTCACTTCCTTCCTCTTCCCAAATGAATGACTCCACAGATCTGTTGGTTGGGCACTTACATTCCTATGGTGAGAAAGTAAATATTTAGCATTGGAAATATTTCACCCTGTTTGTGAAGACTGAGAATAATGCTGTGGGCTTCCTCGAGCTGGGATCAGCAGCATCCAAGACACTCGCAGCACTGTATTGTGACGCAGGATGAATAACACCATTCTCATCCACCCCATAATCACAGAGTCCTAGAATGTGTTGGGTTGAAGGGGCATTAAAGCTCATCTTGTTACACCCCCCTGCCATGGGCAGGGACACCTTTCACCAGACCAGGTTGCTCAATGGCCCATCCAACCCGGCCTTGGACACTGCCAGGGATGGGGCAGCCACAACTTCTCTGGGAAATCTGTTCCACTGTGTCACCACCCTCACAGGGAAGAATTTCTTCCATACGTCTAATGTAAATTTTCTCTCTCTCAATTTGAACCCATTGCTCCTTGTCCTATCCCTACAGTTCCTGATGAAGAGTCCTTCTCTGGCTTCCTTGTAATTTTTTCCAGCTTCTGATTATTATGTTGTAGTTACTGAAGCGAAACCACCTGACTCCTGAAAGGTTTTGTGTGTGTTCCTGGCAAGCAAATCAAAACAAAATAAATTAAATTCACGGGACAGAGCACATTAAAGTCTATTTGGCTGTTATGAGCTAGATTTCCTAATGCACTCGGGATGTCCAAAAAATGGAAGTTCACTTTTACAATCACCTTCCTCCCCTCTCATGCTCACCCCCCACCCCTTCCTTTCAGTAGATTATGTGAGACTCATTACTTTTTATAGCTCTGAACAAAAAACATAATCGTACTGTTTCTTACTAATATTAGGCAATGACATAATGCCATTTGCTGAGGTGTCGCTGACTTTTACTGGCTTCTGATGGCAGGGCTCTCCACTTTATATTCTGTTTTATGTAAGCCTCCTCAGAATTTATTGACCTCAAAGGATTTCTTCAGTTGCTTAATTATAAAAGGAAGAAGACAGTACAGTGGCTTAGTGCACCACTGTAAAAGTCAGCTAAAACATGTCATTATGGAGAGGGATGGTGGAGGGAGATGCGTAGCAAGAAATAGTTTCTAGTATCTGAGCCCAAGAGACAAAGCTTTTCCTCCGAGTTATTCCCCAGATTGGATACTGCAGGGTGAAGCTGGAGGATGGCTTCTAGCTTGTCCCGGTGTTCCATAGGTGTGTTGTGTTTGCTGCAAGTGGGATAGGGGCAGAGGCTATGGGCACCTCCGAAGCAAAGGCAAGGAGGAAACAAGAAACAAATCCTGCAGGAGACCTTCCAGAGCCACCTCAATGCAGGAGAAAGTTTCAAATAAAAACCTGTGTTTGGTCCCACTACTTACCCTATTAACCAAGCCAAGTCATGAAGTAAACCATTTCCAGAACAACCCTGCTGCTGTAGAAGCTGGTTGGGGATTTCACTCATCCCCAGGAAAAAGGAGAAATAAAAGCCCTAAAGCTGCTTCTGCCTCCAGCTGGGGCACATGGGGACAGTTCATTTGAGCTCATCCTCTGAAGCATCTCTGGTGTCTGCTTCTGACCCAGCACTGGAATGGCTTTTCTCAGCTGTTTCAGTTTCCAAACCCATACTCCTGGGGAGAAAAACAAAATTAAAAAGGAACAGGAAGGGAGATACTGATGAAAAAACAAACCAGCAGCAGTCACTGCCCATTTAGCGAGGGGGATTTAATGATTTGAGCCAGACTTCCTCTAGCTCAGCATGTCTCCATGTTGCACAGAAGTAACTCGCTTCACACACTCTCTTGTCCAAACTTAAAGCATAATTTATGTCCCAAAGTCTCCAACAGTATTCTTGCTCCTCAGGATGGAAGTTGGAGTGCTTAGGAACTGAGAGACTTCTCCAGGCTCGTGTTGGAAAAGCAGCTGTACTATGGAGAGAGGTTGGACAAAAATTAGTTAAGTTCATGAAGCTGGGTAAGAATAACTAAAATACATGAACGTATTTTGAGGGGTCATTGGCTTCTCTGCATGACCTGCAGCAGGAATAGCACTGATGCTTTGGTACAACACTCAGCACAGGGTGACAGGCAGCAGCCCCTCCCGAGGCTCCTTATTTCTTAGTTACTTCTAATTTCAAAGTGGTGAAACAGGGAGCTCAGATTGTTTAAAGATGTTATTTTGGTCTCTCCTGCACCACTTGGTACGCGGCCCATGATTGTGTCCAAAAGAGGCAGATTTGGCTGGAAAGACTGAATGCTGCTTAGTATTTTCCCTGTTATATTTTCACATCTTTGGGAAAACTGTGGTAGCGAGGGATCTGTACCTAAGCTTTTCTGATTCATGTGACCATCACTTACTCGGCACGACACCACAGGTCTCACGTCTCTTGGCAGCAGTACAGGGCTCGCACTTTCATATGGATGAAGTATTTGTGAGCAATTTCTTCAATTTATTAAGCATGAACAGGCTCCTCTTAGCATGGAGCAGATAGAATTTTTAAAAAACATTTCAACAAATCTGCTCCTGCAGGTCTGGGACAGAAAGCTTTGCCATGTACACACACACACCATTTTTTCTTATGTTACTCTTCAGCCTCACAGGTTTTGATGAAACTACAAGTCGGATTCATGGCTTTGTGCAGAAGAACAGTACACTTCCAGCTCCATGGCTTGGTGGAAAATGGTAATACTGGCACATTTCCTTCCCTTGCAAAAGGGCTCAATTTGCTCCATGGACTGGGAACGCACAAACAAGATTTGAGATACGAAGATTGCCTCTGACGGACTAGAAAATAACATGGAAATTAAAAGACTAAATAAGGGGCATCTCCGTGGGGTTGCTCACAATAGGAAGGAGAGAACATACGGATCCAGGCAAGCCATTTCACGTGCATGAAAACAGAAATAGCAGCAAGGAACTGTCCTCAGACAGACAATAGGAGCGAAATTGGAAGTAATGGGGGAAACCAAGAAAAGACATGAAGCATAAGAAAATCAGACCAAGGCAGAGAAGAGCAGGATGAAGACGACAGACTGATAGACCAAGTCTTGCAAGGAGAAGACCTGGCTGGAGAGGGGAGAGGGAGGCTGGCAATGTTCCCCACTGAGGAAAGGGGCTTGATAGCTCCTCATCCATGAGCTCCTAAGGAAACACTGCTAGGAAGCAGGGACGTGTCCATTTTATAACTTCTCGTTGTTTACTACTTCTATGAAATTTTTCAAAGTACACACATGATGGTCTGGGAGAGAAGCCAAAGATGTTTTGAGTGTCGATGCCACCCCTGTGCGCACCACAGGCTGCTGCTACCACTCCAGAGAGGGGCAACCACAATGGATTTTTCTGTTTTTCCCTGCAAAAAGGACCTAGAAAAGGGGTTCCAGGCACCCAGACACAACAACATGGGATGTCATACGTGCTGCAATTTATGCTTCAAGAAGAAAGCTTTTACTTATCTTCAGAACTAAGAGTTCACCAGGTATTTTCAAACCCTGCTAGTGGAAATAGTTGGACCTGGATACAAGTTTATGGTTAATACGCTTCTCTCTTTGAGGCAGAAGTTTTGTTTTGCAAGTCCTAAAAGTTCTTGTAGGATAAGAATATACATTATTTTTAGCTCTACAAACTGTTTTTTTGGGTCAAGAAAATGTTGTACCATCACCACACAGAGAGGGCAATGAAGCATTAGCCTTGCTGGTGCTTCTTCCCCTGTAGCCCACGGATGTCTTTTAACAAGTCTACATAAGGCAAGAAGTAAAATCAATATTTTATTTTTCTTTTTATAGACTGGATCTGGCATTTCTGGAGGGATTCAGCAGGTCCACAGGATTTATTTTTTTTTTTCAATTTGTGAATTGTTACTAGTAAAAACCCTAATTAGGCTAAAACATGTGTTACTGTCATAAAGTATGTGAAACCACATCACCTCACAACATGATAGGTTTCTTCCTGTTTCTTCCTCAGACCAATAAACAAAATGCTCATGACAGGGTTTAGACTTGCTATACCATTCAAAAACCTTATGATAGACTATTTTATGGTGTAAGGATGTCAGAAGGACTTTACTGCTGGCAAACAGAGACAATTAATTAATATCACTCCCCATGTAGCTTCCCCCTCTTTGAAGCCTTATTCCCAAAGATGGCACTCTGGCTCTCTTGAAAGGACCGTGATTATTAACACTGCCTTCAACTGGCTTTGGACCTTAAATATTGAAAAAACAAAAACCCACACCATGTTCTTCCCAACAAGATTCACTGTTAAAAATAGATAAAAGAGAATGGAGAAAACATACAGAAGGGAATAAAGGAAGTGAAAGAGAGACACAGAGTGTGAAAAAGGAGCAACTCTGGCCTAATTGAAGACAACCAGAGTTTTGCCACTAACTTAAATACAAACAAGCCTCCGCTCAGAGACCACAAACAAGCTATTTCTGCATGAATGGGTTTTGCTGGATGGTATTGTGTGGCTTGTCACAGTCCTGCACCAGGCAGCAGCATGCACAGCCTTGTTACAAACCAGCTTTCAAGGATAACCCATTCAATGAAAGCAAGATCTCCTCTGTATTGTGGGTGGGCTTGGAGATGATGGTGGGGAGATAGGTGGTTCCATTTCTTTCTTTCTTTCTTTTTTCTTTCTAAGTCTTTATGCACTGAATGTCACTTAGATGGGTAACCTGGAAAGATGAGGGATTTCATCGTTGACTGGCATGATGTAGATGTAAAGTGTCCCTTGGACTGTGCGCTTGCCATCTGTCAGCTGCACGGTAAAACTATCCTCTAGGCTTTCTGTGTCATTATGCATGTACAGCAGCATCAGTCCTACAGGAAAGAGGGGAAAATTAAAATGAAACCCCTGGATTCTCTAAAATATTAAAACATAGTGATTGTATTATTTCCCCCCAAAAAGCCCCACAACTCCCTGAATTTAAGACATCAGTTGTGATCTTTAAACACTACAGATTCAGAAAGCCCATCCAACTTCCACTGAAAGAAATCTTTGTTGCCACTGCGATGCTGATGCCCATCACTGCAGTGGGATGCCACATGCAAACCTATACAACTTACAGCCCAATGTAGCACCCAGACAAGATACTCTTCCTCTGACAGTGTCCCCCCACTGCTGCTCCCTCCCATAGCTGCCCCTTCCAAGGTTTTGATATTTCTCATCTGTGGTCTCCCACCCTGTGGTGACTTGTAGCTCGGACCCCTCCCAAGGGGTTAAGTCCGTGTTTAGCAGCCCTCGGTGGATCCTTTATTCTTTCTGCGATTCCTGCAAATGCAAGAGCAGAAGCAGCACAGCGGGGCTCTGGAAGTCATTCCTAGCTAACTTACTGAGTAGAGAGCGAGCCAAGCTCAGCACGCTTTGGAGCAGTCCCCATGGGAGGCCTCGATTGTTAGTGAGATACTGGCAGTATCTTCGGTAAATTTTGGGGGCACTTAAAAGAGATTCATACATGATGTGTTCTTCAGCACATCTGCTTTGCTGGGCTAGAGCTCTCCCTAAATTCCTTATTCCCTGTCCCTGTCACCACGGCATCCAAGTGCTTCACACTCGGTTGGCAGCCCCGGCTTGCCAAGCCCTCAACGCGGCAGGAAAACACAGGCGGGCACAAGCCAAATTTAACAAGTAACCTAGAAAGTCAGTGGCTGCAGGAGGATTTGAAACAATGCTCCTGGAGACCTGGTGCCGCTTCCTACCCATGTGCGGCTTTTCAACCGGTTTTAGGGCAAGGTAATGGGGAAACATGGGATCGAGTTGTTCATGGAATGGGCTTAATCGGCTCTGCAGTGTATGTAGGTAAGTACCTCCAGAGTGTGCTTGAATACACTGGCGGAAAAAATAATCGAATGGTTTTTGAATTGCAAAGCCTAGATTTAAAAAAACCCCAAAACCATTCCTTGAAAAGATTCCTTGAAATAATCAGCCGAATCCACCGTAAGCCCCGAGGCGGCGGGGCCGGGCTGCAGTGAGCGGCTGCCCCCGGCAGGGGCCCCCCGCGGCCCGCGCAGCCCGCGCTCCCCGCCCGGCCGGGCCGTGAGGGACAGGCGCCCCAGCCCCGCCTCCTGTCACCCCAAGAGACCTGAAAACGCTGAATCACTTAGGTTGGAAAAGCCCTCCAAGATCATCGAGTCCATCCGTTCCCCCAGCACTGCCAATCCCGCCACTAACCCATGTCCCTAGGTGCCACATCCACGCGGCTTTTAAATCCTTCCAGGGATGGGGACTCCATCACTGCCCTGAGCAGCTTGTGCCAGGACTGGACAGCCCTTCTTGCGAAGAAATTTTCCCCAAAATCCAATCTAAACTTCTCATGGCATAACTTAAGGCCGTTTCCTCTCATCCTGTCCCTTGTTTCCTGGGAGCAGAGCCCGATCCCCACCTGGCTCCACCCTCCTGTCAGGGAGCTGGAGAGAGTGAGAAGGTCCCCCCTGAGCCTCCTTTTCTCCAGGCTGAGCCCCCTCAGCTTCCTCAGCCGCTCCTCATCACAGTTGTGCTCCAGTCCAAGATGCAGCAAGAAGCAGCTAAACAACAGAAGGCAGTGGAGGAAAGAAAAAGTGCCATCACTGATACCTTGCTGGAGCTTAGATGGTAACAGCCGTGAATCATACAATCACGGAATCATAGAATAGTTTGGGTGGGAAGGGACCTGAAAGATCATCTAGTTCCAATCCCCCTGCCATGGGTAGGGACACCTTCTGCTAGACCAGGTTGCTCCAAGCACCATCCAACCTGGCCTTGAACACTTCCAGGGATGGGGTGTCAACAACTTTTCTGAGCAACCTGTGCCAGGGCCTCACCCTGATGAGGCATATCACCAGCATCTCCACCACAGAGTCCACAAGCTGGTGGGAGGGTGAGGATGGAGATGCTTGGTGCACCCATGGGGATGGCAAGGTCTTCAGCATTCAGTGTGGTCAGTCCTGTAACACACTGGACACCTTCTCTGATCTGCTGCAAGGAAGAAGTCAGAGGAGAGGAAATACAGCCAGGCCAATCATCAAGATTTATTGAAAAGTTAAACAAGAACTTTTAAAACCAAAATTATGAGTACATGGGAGATATTCAGTAAAAAAAAAACCTTCTAGCAGACCCTCTGCCTTTCTGATAGAAATGTTAAAACCTCCAGTGGAAGCCAGTGCTTGCCTTTTCTTTGCATAAACTGGTTTCTGGGGGCCGGAGGCACAGAAAGTTACATCCAAAGTGTGTGACCCTGCCTTGCCTTTACCAGGAGGCACAAGGGGAGGCTAAGGGAGAGCAGGTCCCATCACTTCCCTCAGAACATCCTCTTCCTCATGGGTACGAGTCTGTTAAGTCTACAGGTGCTCCCAGATTTGCTTTCTCTCCCTTCACCCAGGGACTGCCACATATCATCACTAATGAAACCTCCGTTTACATTACTCGGTCCTTTCCCACTCGCAGCATATGCTCGTTGGAAAAAAAAAAATTAAAAAAAATTATTGCGTGTAGCCCCACTGCAGCATCTCTTTTTTTTTTGCACTTCAAACTAGTCTATAATGTACGATGGAGCGCCAACGCTTTCATTGACATATAGCTTGTTCACTTGGATGTCATGAGAGAGCAAACAAGTGAATCTGAACAGCGCAGCGAGCTGGTTATATGGCTAATCTGGTGGGTTGCTTTGATTTCATAAATAAATTAGTTTAGTCTTCTGAACAGGGAGAGAAACACAAACCAGTGATCTCAGCAGCCCTGCTGCCCTTCATTACCAAGAGGGCCTTGCTCAATTAGAAATGCCATTTGTTTTGATTACGAGGTTTTATGTGAGTAGAACCAAATTTTACCCTAATACATTGAATAAGGACTCATATAAGGAGCCACAGCCAGAGATGTTTTCCAACTGAAATACTGGACACAGGCTGTATGTTAATGGGTGTAGGTAAGGCAGGGGGTGCAGACCAGCACCCCCAAGGGTGTCCTGTGTACAGGCTGTGTTAGCACTAATTTGCTGCCAGCTCACTGCTGATGATGGATCAGACACCAGCATGAGTTTTTCTTGGGAATGAACCACAGGATTTTTTTTTCTCTCTCCCTTCTGGATGGAAATAGCTCATTAAATATTTAATTTTTCAATTAAAGAGTCACTTTGAAAAAACAAAAGTTAATATTCATCCTTTTAACATGTGGCGGGTTCAGAGCAGCCGTGCTCTTTGCACGCATCAGAACCAGAGCTCAGAAGTGAGCAGAAGCTGTTTAAAATGCACCTGAACTGCATGACATGCAAAAAAAGGGATAAGAAATAAGTGCTTCAATCAAAATAAATACAAATACCCCCGAACTCGAAAAAAAGTGTATGAAATAGTTGTATTTTTTAAAAAAGAGTGTTTAGAAGAAAATATTTTAGGTGTTATTTGAAATTATATTTCTATTAACAACTTCAGAAAATAATTAGGTAAGATGGCAAATGAAATCTTTAGATTCCACAGAAACATTTTTGCCATTGGATTTGGTTAGCCAGAGACTGGCAAAAGCTTTTCAGTCTGATTTTACAAAAAGTCTTTCATATTTTTACTGTTGCCACCCAGATCATTTGCTCTATTATAGAAGGACAAGCGATTATCTTGGTGTTTTGGAATTTCAATTTCAATGCAACATCCCTGAGCCAGCTCACACAAATCTTTAACGTCTTTGCATCCCACTTCTTTCTCTGTGACTGAAGGTGGTGGCACTTCTCTTCCTACAACCTGTAGGGAGGACAAATGCAGAGATGGCAGGACCACGCAGGGTTTTTAGACAGTCCTAAGTAGCCCTCTGAGCTGATTTTGTGGTCCCAGCCTTCGTGGAACTGGAATTACAAAATGAAGCCACTCTATGTATGAGCAGGTTAGAATTCCAGAGAAGTTTTTCTGCACATTTTCTGTGGAACTGGCTTATAGATGCACAGGCAGCAGGTCCTTCTACCTGGGTAAGTCTTTTCCTTGGGTCATAACATTTCTATATATGGAACCTATTTTAACACTTCTTTAAAAATTGCCTACAATTAATACAGCTAAAAGTGCACGTTCAGCAGGAGGAAAAGCCATGCTTCGACACAGCTTGAAAGAACTAGCGCCAGCTGAAAGAAATATCATCTGACCTTGAACTTTAGGCAAAATGAAGACACTTCTTTTAGTGTCTTTCCACCTTTTAGTGATGGAAAAAATAATTGGAAAAAACTGATGTGAGTGGCAGAGAGATGGGTGGGTGTGTTATCAGGAAGAAGTGTACTTTGAAGCACTGTAGATTTTTAAGATCTATCAGCTAAGATAGCCAGGCACCTGCATGGCCATAAATAATTTCTTCCAATCTGTTGAGCCTGGTAACCTTCATTAAGGCATGATTTCAAGTAAAATCCTCTGTGTCACTCATATACTAATCTGGGAAGAGCTGCTACGACCTCAAAAAAAAAAAAAAAAGGAATTTTGTGGTCATTTGGAGTACAATGCAATGGAAGAGAAGGTACCTAGGCTACAAAATCTCATTGTAAACGAAATGTGATTGAGGGTCTGGGCATAGTAAACTGAGCAAACATGACTCAGCAAGAGTCAGAGAGTACTTGGTTGAATTTAGAAAGTGACTCAGCAGAGTTGCATGGAGGGACCAATTTCAAGCATCCTTCTTGTAGTATCATCATTCTTGAAGTCAGGATACCCTGACAACACTTTTGCTCATAATATGGGTTGGTTTATGTCACAGACAATTCAAAGAGTGGGACAAAGGAATGATCATTATGGCATATGACGTATAAAATATCCATTGAGGGAAGAGATGAATACGCAAGTGCTTATTTTGTGCAACAAATCAAAGAAAACAGTTTAAATTTTGATCATAAGACGATGAAGAATTTGCTAAGAATTTGCTAATGCCCTTCACTAAACTATAGATTTTATACTTTAAAAAAACTCTGCCAAATCAATACGAAGAAAAGAGTTGGGAATTCCTGGCTCCTGTCCTCTTGCTCAAGGACAACCCCAGTTGCCCTTGTGATAAATACAAATAAATTGCTACAGAAATAACACCAGGCTTAAAAATTCTCAGTCAAGTTCCTCAGTATGCTGCAGCAAGGTCGAATCCAGGGGGTAACATATTTTCACTGCCTCTTTTACTGGTGCTCTCTGTTGCTGCAAAGCATTCCAGCATTCTTCCCAACGTCGAGAGCTGGCATTTCAAAGGACACGGCTCGTTCAGGACCAAAATACATGGCAGTTGTCGCCCTTTCTATTTAGGCCTTAAGCCCTGAATCAACAGTAAGAATCCTGGACATGGGAAAATACAGTGCTGACAAATAAGTAATTCAATTAAATAGGCTGGCATTGTTTAAGCAGTAGCCCTTTCCTCTGATCCATCTCTTTCAGAGCTCTGTCTTAATATTATGGCCTACTTGAAACACTTGAGCTCATGAATGGATTAAAGAGGGTTTCATTTGTTTTATTTATTATTTTTACTGCTTTGCTTGGCTTTTTGCAAACAGGGGAAGCACAGACCTCATTTAGAATTCACTGTAACATGTTCTTCCCTCCTCTGTCCAGAGGAGAGGGGGGAAAAAAACCAACAACAAAAAGATTGCAACTGTTTCAAAAGTACCAGAACTCTTGGGTAATTCATCATCAACATCGACCAATTAACAAAAGTGGCTTTAGAGCACAATAATTTCAAAACATGGATAGGACATACATTTACTGCCACATTAATTTGACAGATTTAAAAAAGGGGGAAGTATTTTACCCAATATTTTGTTCAAAATTACATTAAACAGTATTGAATATTTGTCTTTGATTTTAAATTCAGTCCTTGATTTTAAAGAGAGAGCCCTTGCCCTCCAGCAAATGTGATCTCAGTATTGTAGTGTCTCACTGTGATAGTTGTGTATCCCTTGAAATGCATCAATGTTGCATTACATCAACAAGGACTCAAGCTTCCATTTATCTTCAAATGTTTCACAATCCTGCTGCAGTATATTCTCAGTTGCAATTTTTGCTTTCAAGTTTGGCCACCATGTGCGTAGCATTAATTTCTCTGTTCACATGTAATTCATTCAGGGACTTACACCAGCTGAGAGCCACATATGGAGGCCCAGATTTACAGAGCTTTTATTTTGTGCCATGGAAGCCTAAAAGAAACAATTTTCTATTTGAATATTGAGTGTTTACAGAGGTCTTGTTGTTCACCAGAGACAGGGGATTATGAAATCATATTCTGCAAGAATCCTATCCAAAAAAACCTGACTGTAACATTTATTAAGTCCCCTTTGTTCAAGTGCTCACAGGGTTCTCACAGGGTGATTGACTGTTGCTTCTCCTCTCTCAGGGTTTGTTGTTCGTTATTATCATTTACCACTTTTTAAAAATTGTTGGTCCAGCTTCAGCCAGTTTCTGTTGTCTCTGACATTACAACTTAGAGTTACCAAGGTATGGCAGCAGAGACAGGTGAGAAGTGGGATGTAGGTCTCAAGCAGACCCACACAAGTGCTCTGAAGCTTAGCACAGCTTTGCCACTACTTTTTGTGGAGCTGAAGATATTCATGGGGATCTTTTTTGATGAGAAGCAGTCAAAAAATTGTATGAAGGGTATTCACACCATACAATTCCCCAGTGCTGGTGTCCGTACCAGGCAACTAATATTTTGGTTTGAGAATACATTCGTGTTTTATCACATTTGAGTCAGCTCCAAATGCAGATCTCTAAGACCCTTCTGTGGTGCTCATTTAAGCTTGTTTTGAGAAAATAATGACACATATTGAGTGACTAATGTACCACATAATTAATCCTGTATCTCCTTATTTATCAAGATTTCAAGGGAAACGGAGTACTTTGATGGAAAACAAGAAATCTAAAGCTAAATCTAATGCAGACAATAATCCTTGGAGGGATGCTTCAGAGTTAAGTCTGTGTCAGAGACCTGAAGGAGTCACTGGGTACTCCTGGTTATTTGGAAGGGGAGCTGAGGAGGAGGTTAAGCATCCCCAGCCCCCCACAAGCTTCTCCCCCGTCCCCTGGAGCCACCCTTCTCGACGGCTACCAGAGGCAGCCGAGCTGGGTGGACACAAGCTCTGGTCCCTGCCAGCCTCCCTGGCAAAGGACAGAAAGTGTAAATTGATTTTAATTAGGGATCACTCATGTGGCCTCTGAAGTATCAGTTTAAATCAAACATTAGCAACTGTCAATTTCTTCTTTCACCCAAGACCCAAATCCTGTAAACACAAGGACCGTAACAAATCCCTGAAGCAGGCTTTAGCACACATATATGGAAAACATACTAAACTATAAATACTGTATACCATATGGCAGCGAGATTATCTAATTTCACTTCATAACTGGTGATAAAATGACCAATCAACTGACGTGCAGAATGAAATGCCAAGCCAAGGATTCAGCTAGCCTTAAGATGGCTCTGAGGTTTCATAGTATCCCATCATATCCCATCACATCCCTAGAATAAAGCACATACCTATTTCACTGACACAAGAGTGTGGACACAGTGGGAATATGTGCAAGTCCAGATCTGCCTTCAGAGGTGGAATTTGTCCTCATTTCTCTGCAGCTATGGTAAAGGTGAGGAAGTTGGATTAGGAGGACACCAAGAGTTCCAGAGGAGAAATTCTGAACTCTCCATTTATTTATTTATTTATTTCTAAGAAAAAAAGTATTTGGGACAGGTACCACTCATTCCTCAGCTTTTGCTGAGGCCAGAGGTTCATCAGTAAGAATCCCAAGCTCTACTTCAGTACAGAAAAACAACATTATTCACAATGTCTACAAACAAGTTTGTAAACTAAACGTTGTTTACTTCTTACTATCACACCTTCATCAATTTCAACAAAACATATCACAGAGGAAAATTATATCCCGTTTATGTGCCAAATCAAGCCATCTCCGTGTTGCCATAGCCTGATTGTATCACCTGTCCTGCAATGACTGGCAATTTCACCTGCCTCATCTTCTCACTGCTAAAGTCATTTAATCATTGCACAGGCCACAGCTCTACTGTTCTGCTTCACAGATCTGTAAAGAGCTCCTACTTCAGCAGTGAGCTATCAGTTCTCAGAAACGAAAGGCCAGCACTTTGAAGACCAAAATCAAAGTTACTGATATATTTCTGAATTGGAAGAAAAGGGATTTCATCATTTGCAAAATTCATTGTGACAAAGAGAGGAACTACCAGGTAACTGTTGAAAGTTATCTCTAATAGAATTCACAAAGCGAGCTGCAATGATGCCTGAATGTTCACATGTTTAGAGAGAACACAGTGTGTATAACCTTCTAGGCACTGGAAGTTAAATGAATCTTGAAGCAGTGCAAGAGATTAAAACCACACAAAGCTCTAAAAAGTAGTCTAAATCCTAAATCAGCTTGTTTCAAAGTTAAACACCAATGTCATCAGCTCAGATTTTGTGGGGGCTTAGCCCCAGAAGCAGAGAGATCCATCAGTCCACAGATCCATTTCCCAAGAGAGTGCTGGAAAATGGCTTTGTTGGCTCATTTAAAATTAGCTTGGGTACAGCAGTTATGAATATACTGTGCAGAAAATTGTGCACTGAATTATAAGCAAATAGGTTGCTATGATTTGATGCTATTTTAATAGCTGGTGATAAACCAAATGAATGCTATTTGGTCTGGCCTGATTTGCCAAATGGTTCCTCTCTCCTACCATCCAGGCAATTGTAAAGTAGGGCGCCATACAACCATGCACTATTACCATATTAAACTCCAATAAAATATTTTTTTAGAGGAGTAGTAGCATGTTGTGGGATATGTAGTTACTTCTATCAATCCCAGCATTGATCTTCTTGAGCCAACTAAAGGAAGAGCATTTTCTAGTAATCTGTAATTCAGGGTTTGTCTTTGAAATAAAGTTAAGGTCCTTGGGGGTCTCCTTCATCAGCAACATGGAGTATTTCAAACAAATACATGCTTAAGATCTCCCATTCACCCCAAATCAAAAGCATCAACTGAAACCAACCCACAATAACATGCTTTTATCTAGCCTGGACAAACCTCTTCCTTGCCTCAGTTATCAAGAACAGGTCACCCAATGAAGCTAAGAGCTTGCACATACTCCCATAACATCTTGGTTTTCAGCTGGAGGACTGCTGAGTGTTTGGGGATTTTTATTCCTAAAGTAATTGAAACTGAACACCTACAAAGGACAATGAACTACTAATGTTAAACTAGAAGTAGAATAGGAATTCCTCATTTCTAGTCCACTCCAAAACAGGGGGTTTTTGTGTCCATCATTGGTGTGGGCAGAAATCCTCTCCCAGGCACCCCTATGCTCATTGCAGTGGTGCCCCTGAGATGTTCATCCTTGCTCTCCAAAGGAGTTTGCTCCAAGATGATGTGTGTGAGAGCTGTCAGGCCTCAGACCAGGTGGGGTAAATGAGCTTAGCAAAGATGCTGCTGCCCAGTGCAGCCCAGCCCAGCCCAGCAACGAAGCTTCTGCATTTCAATAATGACAGCTACAGCAGAGCTTGTCCTGCCTTGTATTAACAAACTGGGGACATGCATTACTGAGTCCACTTTATAGTTTTATGGCTAAATCTTGGTTTATCTATATTACTTGGAATTTTGCCTTTTTGTTATTTTTTTCACATGGGTTATTTTTATGAGAGGACAGTAATTGGCACCTCAGTGCTGACAGAAGTATGTCTCAGGTGTACAGG
This sequence comes from Neopelma chrysocephalum, assembly GCF_003984885.1. Taxonomy (NCBI): domain Eukaryota; kingdom Metazoa; phylum Chordata; class Aves; order Passeriformes; family Pipridae; genus Neopelma; species Neopelma chrysocephalum. The sequence goes on from NW_020897760.1 coordinate 109,096, forward strand.
GCCAATGCCTCGTTGTGTCCCCTCAGGGTGCATTAATTAGCACTGCTGCACTGGCTCCTATCGCTGCCCAGTTCTAGCTAATGCCAGAGGTTAAACTGTCCCCTGTCTGTGTCACTAATTTAGAGTCTGAATAGCTCTTCGTATGCACAATGCACATTAGGATTCCTCTTATCAGGGTGCTGATACTGAACCAATGATATTTTGAAGGTTTGTCTTTCCTTCAGCGTTAGTTTTCTTTACCTTTTTTTTTAACTAGCCATTTACTCTGTACCACACCTCAACCAAAAAAAAGATAAAGAAAAATATTAATATTTAATGTAAAGATTTCCACTTCTTTGAAATATGGATTAAAAAAAAAAAAGGATGTTTAAAACAGTTTCTTATTCAGTAATTTTCATGCTTCTCGGTTAAATGCCTCCAAGTCCTCAAGTGCTCAGACCCCGTGTAAATAATGCCTTAGCACGTGTATTGTTCTCTGTAGACAGTTGGGCATGCCATCTTCTTATGTACCTTAAAAAAACCTGCAGGTTAAAATGCTTTGCTGAGTAGCACAAAACAGCAAAACAATTTTTGTCCCTTTTTTATGAAATGTGAAATGGAGACGGGGAAAGTTTTCCTGTCAATGTTATCAGAAGATTCCCCAAATTGTGGCTTCTTCTACCTTCTGGGACTGAATGACAGAGGCACTGGGCATCACCACCTTCTTCTGCTCCTGTGGCTGGACAATGCTTCCTTCTTTCCCAGACAAGCCCCATTCCTGCCTTATCAGAAAAATTTGCATTTCATTTCTCCATTACACAAGATAACTGCGTTGTGCGGCTGCATAAAGAGGGACTTTGTCCCCAAAGGCAGGCAAATAACCAGCTATTGAAATTTAAAAGGAAAGGAATAACGTGACGAAATGCCACGTTGCTGGAATGCTTCTGCTCACGAGTGTGCCTGCACAGATGGAGCAGAGCCTTGTCACCAGTGACCTTGCTCACTCTTCCGCACCAGTTGCATTTTTCCAAGTTCCTTACTCCTGCTGCAGCTCTGGACCTTCCCTTCTCTGCGGTATTGCAACTTGCCAGCACACATCTCTGAAAGGGAAGCCTTGAGCAAATAATTTAAAAGGAAACAAAACATATCAGAGAGGACAATTATATCACGTTGATGTGCCAAATCAAGCCATCTCTGTGTTGCTGTAGCATGATTGTATCACCTGCCCTGCAATAACCGGCAATTTCACCTGCATCATCATCTCAGACAAATGCTCCAGTGCTATCAAACCACAGCATTGAATCACCTGGTCTCCTCCATCAGTAAAATCAGCCAATCATAACAGGATTTTTTTAATGTAATCTTTGTAAGAAATTGGGATAACTATTTCATAATTTTTGAATCAATTGAATCAATGTGCAGTAAACACAAACCCAAATGACAAACCAGATTGCAAGATACACAGACTATTGGGACTTTATTGACATCTCCCAAAATTTCAGGTGCAGCAGCTAAGTGAGCTGTTGTGACCTGCGCTGGCAGAAGAGACACAGTGGATGAGCTGGCCAAGGTGTGAGAGCACTGAGCAGCTCAGGATATATTTTCTGCTTATTAGCACGTACTGATGCTTCTGCTGCCTCAATGTTATCTATGTTGGCATTTGCAACCTCACTTGACTCACACTAGTATGACACATTACTGCTTGCACCGATAAATCCTTTTGATCCAGCTCTATCCTCATGTGTGCCCTCTCCCTTCTCTTCCACCGTGCTCAAGTGTCTGGGATCTGTGTTTGGTACTGATAGCAAGCCTAGATGACATTTCTTCCTGTTGGGTTGCAGCAGGGGAAGGCTGAGATGCCATCACAGAAGGGTTTGTGACAAGCCCTCAAACCTGAGCACACAGTGCAGAGGAAGGGGATGCAGCCCGTGACCCCATCAGCACTGGCACGCTCCAGTGCTGCTGAGCCACTGTTCATAATCACCTGTGCTCACCAGGGCACTTCCAGGGCTGCTCTATATCCCTGTGCTCTGCCTCACCTCTGGCAGGGAGCAATGAATACAAATAGCTAGGGGTACACGGGTTGAACAGCCTTACAGCAGAAGAGCATCTGCACGGGGAGCTCAGCACTCAGCCCCCTGTGCCCTGCCCAGTGAGGCAGGAGAGACGACATGTCTCACCAAGTCCCCCATATGCCTCACTTTTGCTCTAAGAGCCTCTTTAAAAGTCAGATTAAAAAGCAGCAAGCTCGGAGAATTATTCTGAATCATCAAGCCCTTTCTTAACCAGGTAAACTACTTCAGCCTGCAGCATAATCAGAGGCCGTAGGATCACACAAATTGTAATTAACTTGCTGAAGTGGGTCAGGACTGTGTGTATTGCAGTGCAGGGGTACTCTGGCTTTAATGATTTCAAATATTTTGAGAAGCAAACTGAAAACACTTAGTCAAATTAAGTGTTTTCTTTAAGCTGTCAGCATTGCAAGCACTGCCAAGATGAACAGGATAAATTGGATTAGATGAAGTCTATATGCTTCGAATCCTAATGGCAAAGGATCCAAAATGTAAAGTAGTGCACAAAGGCAAAGCAAATATTATATATTGTCTGTAAAGCAGCAGATCTCAATTTACTGATTAGCCAAATAGTTTGAAAATAGCATGACTCATCTCCAGAGCAGCCGAGTGTTGCTGCTGGCTCCCATGCAACCCAGTTGGTGAGTGTGAAAGTCTCTGCCTGCTAAATGATGGGTCTTACAACTGGGGAAACAGCACGATTTTGATTCTACTCAAGCTAAGTCCTGTCACTGCAGTCTGGCCCCAAACAATTCAGGCTTAAATACAGACTGAAGAATTATAATGCAGGTGGTTATTTAGGTTAAATATGAAAGTGAAATCATGTTACACAAGGTACCCACATGAATCTTGGGCCAATGGCTATCTACAGGCAGGGATGCAGCAATCAGGTTATGAACTGGGAGAGCAGTAGGAGCTAGCAGAGGTGGAGGAAGAGCTTCATCAAAACAGCCGCTGCACTCGTCCCTGTGTCAGAGACAGAGCAAAGGAGTCTGCACGAGAACCATGGCCTAGGGAGGAGCAGAGAGCACCAGTCCAGAAATCACACTCAGGCGGAACACACAAACTGATATGAGAGCTGGAAACAGGGTGGGAGGGTTCATTGAGGTTGGAGGGATAATCACAGCCAAGGTTTTGAAAGGACCACACAGAAATCTGACTGTCCCCTTCTGTACCCTCCAGTCATCAACATTCAGGGCATAAAGCCCCTTTAACAGACTATGCTCCAATTTTGAAGTTTCTTGCCTCTGTTTGAGAGCTACTTGTAATACTTTTCCTCTACTGGATGGAAACCATCCTTTAATCGCTGGCCTGAATTCTCCATTGGTGACTTCAATCTGTTTGGTTTGGTGACAGTATTGCCTATTAGCCTAAATAGTTTAGACTTTATTTACCCCCTAACCCAAATTATTCCATGATTCTATGTCCTCATGATGTCTGCCCAGTGCTCTGCAACAGGTAGCAAGCACTTAATTCATGCTGGAAATTCATGACTGATTGGAGATATGAGCACTAAGCACCTCAGAGTTAAGGCTAAAGGGTCTCCAAATTGCCTTGCTTACCCCAGCCCATTACCCTCATCCACCAGTTCCTAAAATAAAGCAGAAAAAAACTGGCCAATGTCTTGGAAAATTAAAGCCAATGGCAAAATATGGAATAAACCCCAAATAAGCCATTTACTTCAGCCATATGAACACAAATATCAAACAAGAGTATCTAAAACATCAACAAATTATGATAAGTAGCTAAAACACAGAAGTTGTCATCACCATGTCTGGACAGAATTTTGACAAGTCCTCAGATAAATCTTCTCCATCTCCCTTTTCCACGCTATGTTGGTATTTTGAACAGAAATTCTCAAGTCAAAAGACATACATCAATTTTTAGTTCTAGCAAAAAAAATAAAACCAAACTAGACATACAAAGCAGATGCTTTTCGCTTAAGCTTTTTTACATAAAAGTCTATTCTTTCATCACAAAGTTGGTTCAAAAATTTTCTGAACAGTTCTAAACAGTAGCAGTAAAAATGGTTCCCAGTGGAGACTACAGGTGCATGATACATCTGTTCCTCTGACAGTGTACAAATCCTTTAAAAATAATAAAATGCTTCTGTTTAGTTAGGGAGTGCCACCAAGCATTAGAGAGGGATCAGCCTCAAAGTTCAGCTTTAAAAATGTACTGTATTAAAATAAGAAATATCAGTTATGTAAGGAAAGATGTTTGCATGGAGGATTCAGTCCTGTAAATTGAGCAGGTCTCAGTGCTGTACCAAAGTGACTTTTTGTCATGCCCCAAATAAACTGCATCTTTAGGAAAATAATAATAAAAAGCATTGAGAAAATCAAAGGGATCTTATGGAATAGATTTTAGAGAATCCAAGAGGGAAAGACTTAGCTCCCACAAATGCTCAATGCAGCTGATCTCAAGGTAGATATATATTATTGAAGAGCAGTTAAGAGACGTCCACTTACAGAAGACCTAGCAATGATCTAAGTTTGATAATAAGTTTGATACCTGTGCTACAGCATAGTAGTTGCTGTGATAGAGAACTGAATGATCACAGGTATGGCATGGAGACATCTCCAAAAACATCTCCAAAATAACAACAAACGAGTTGTTTCTTTTTATCTCCCCTGTATAATGAATGCATTTTACAAGATGATTGTCTTTTAATATGTTTTCATTTCTGCAAGCATGCATGAGAAGAGGAGCAGGGAGAGACTGTGTCGTGTTCCCCTGTGTATTTTAGCACAAAGTGAAGTCAGGAAAGTTGCATAGCAAAGAAATTGCCCAGAAAAATATAACATTCGAAAAAATGGCACCGCATAAGACAGAAGGATAATTGGGCAACCTGCATTGGAGGAGTTTATTCCAGGTAAGTCAGTGCAGTAGAGGGGTCTAGGGTGCAGGATCAGAAATCTAAATGGTTTGAAATCACTTCTCAAAACAGACTATTTAGTATTTGATTAGGATATCTGTGCAATAAGTTACAGTGTTATGTCATTGCACAGTTCTGTGTGTTCCAGGCCAACAAAACCACGGCAAGTAAATGCAACCACCTGACCCCCAGACAGGAGCACTTCTACAACACAAGCTACTGAATTATAAGTCTCAGAATAAAAAAATAGTCACTATATTTTTAAATTACTCTCTGAGACTACTAAATGCTGTGTTTGTGGTAATGAATGAGGAAGAAACAGGAGCAACATTTAAAAAGAGTGGCTTGTATTCTGATTTTCCTTTCTAAATGGGTGCCAAAAGTGACAACTGAAATTAAGATAATATTTCACTCAACTTATTTTAATAAATTTTTAAAACTAGTATTAAAACAGTACCTTTAGGCCAAACTTTTATAGAAAGACCAGCTACTGAATAGGATGATGTGACCAAAAATACTGGTCTTTGAAGGGATAAAAATCAGCTTTTGAAAACCATAGCTGCTTCTGCAGCTGCAGGAAGGACATTTTCTTGGTGTCAATTTATATTTCATTTCCTTTAGCTCAATAGCCAATTCATTCAAGTTCAGACACTGATGAGGAGTTGAGACGCAGGAATGTTTTTTTTCTCTCTTGCAAATGATCAGAGCAGACCAGCATTAAAGCACAATCCACTACATCTAAATCCTCAAGGGACAAATGGTGAAAAAACATCAGATTGATTTAACTCAGGGCATTTTTCCTTTGTCAATAATTTATCAAGTTTTGAAGTACAAGATACTTACCTTTATTTTCTGATACATCCAGCAAACTTCACACAGCCTGAACTGGCAAATAAAATGCCTTCATAAAGCATGTGGTTCGTGATTTTACTTGAATTACAATTTTCATCCAAAGCACTTTGTCATGAATCACAAATTAAAAACATCATCACAGTAACTGGAAAGATCAAGCAGCATATGCTGAGATGATGCAGGGCAAACAGGGACAGATAGAAGTCCTGATGACAATGGGGAGGCAACAGAAGCTCTGCAGCTTTCACAGGTCCCAATGATTTAAGTTACACCCCTTTGGCCAATGCCATTTGGTTGAGCTGGAACGTAAGCCTTTTTGGGCAAAGTATGAGGTGCCTTATTAAAAGGAATCTATTGCCTCCCAGCATCTTCTCTACGGATCTAGACAGCTTCTTAATTTGTATTAAATTACATTATTAAGTGTATATGCAGTGCTTTACCCACCTGTTTCTCACAAACAAGTACCAAATGTCCTGTCCTGCTGGTGAAAGCTAAGACTGAACCTCTCCCAAGCAGAACAAACTCTGTGCTGCAAATGCAGAACAAGTTTTAAAACATACTATTTACATCAAATCAAGACACCTGACTATTTAAATAATTTTTGATTCAACAAATTCTCGTAAGTAAGAAGGGAAAAAAAAGGAGCGAATGAGGGTTCACACACTGCCAGTCAGATGAAGTCTATCCTACCAGTATGGACGTGTGGGACCTGTCCTCTCAACTGGTACCCCTAAAGAGACACCATATTTAGAGTCATTTATACTCACAGACCTTTATTTGATTATCATGGTCAATCGATCAGCACCTCTTTGTATCTCCCTGGCGTAAAAATGCCTGTCAGAAAGTAGGCAGCACATTAATTCTGCATTATTAAACATGTTCACCTGTGGTTTCTAGTCATGATCAATTTTATTTTCAGTCATGTTGGATTTTATTAGCAGATCTTTTTTCCTCATCAGTCAAGATAAAGATATTGTGCCATCAAGTGAAAGTCAACTTTCCAGAGAGAATTCCAGTTTTTCTTTACATTTTCAAGGTTCACAGATGGCCAGAAAATGAAATAGTTTAGGAAAAGACCAAAGCATTCAGCCGAAGCATTTCATTGGACTTGAAATTTAGCTGTTGAATGCTTATGTTGTTGTTTACAAGTCTGATCAGTCCATAGTCATCATGGAATACCATGGCTATGGACTCCCACCAGGAAAAAGAAGGCTTGTAATGAAATCAGCGGAGACGCAGCTTCACCAGCTGCCTGAGCCCACAGAGAAGAATGTGAACACAAACCATCCACAGAAATACATTCAAAAGAGTAATGTTTCCATTATCACCAAAAATTACATTCTATATTCCTGCTGTGAAATAGATTTTTGCATGAGCTGGAATTGTGCCACCACAGTCCCCGTTCCTCATGTCCCCAGCTGGCACACTGGAGCATGGACCACTTTCTGATCCTACAAATTATATCCTAGTTATAAATAGCATTAATTAAAGAATCAGAGTCATGGTATGCAACAAGGCATCACTGATTACCCTGGTCTTGCATGGTCTGCTCAGAGCAAAACCTCCCCTGAATAACCCAGGTTTCCAATACAACCTCTAAGAGGAGGCACATTAAAAAACCAGCAAGATGACAGGGTTTATGGGAATAGAGCAGACATTTCTCTGGATGTAGATATTTCCAAAAGGACTGTACTTAGAGAAAATAATAAGGAATGACAAAAGAAAACCTGTTTAATCTACATTCTAACTACCAGTCCTGCAAAGGCTTAGACTGATGGTTCACTTCTATAAGTGGGGCTTTTCAAATTGCTGCATTCTGCCCCAAATCCTGCAGCCAGCCATTCCTGCTGGAGGGTTTCCAGCAGCCTCCAAGTAGAGAAGGGTCTGGGTTTTACTACTGACCAGTCACCAGCTGAAGCTTGGGCCATATGAATGGGGCCCCCTCTGACAGCCTTATTAACACAAATGATTTTTATTCTGCATGCCTGGGTAAGCCATGGGCACATGCCTGCAAGATCAAAGCCTTGGTCATTAATAACTTGGGCAATCGTTTCACCTAGAAGCCACACTCTGTCTACACAGAAATCTTTCCGGGAATCTGGTAAAAAGATTGATGAAAATTAAACATCTACTTAGTGAAGCTGAAGTAACCAATATATGATTAATACTTTCCAATTATATTTCAGTACAGTACATTGCTGAGTTTGTTATTACCTGCACTCTTAACACTCCATCTGCAGTGTTAAATCCATCTGTTGCTGAAAATATGACTATATCTTCAAGGGTTTCTGAATCATCGTGCTGGTACCTTTTAACATAATTATAATGAAGAGTGATATTCATTATCCAGCGGAAATTAGAAACCTATAAATATGAGGGGAGGGGAGCAAGGGAAGAGCTGAGGTCCTGCATTGCCCACTGTCTCAATTGATCATGTTGGCTTCTCCCACTTGAAATATTGCTCTGGGCTCTGGATTTAGCACCAGCAGTCCCACTGGTTTCACTGGTGTTTCACTAACGCCTACCATGGGGACCCGGTCCCTCAGCTTTATTCTGCCAGATGGAGGTGGGCAAAAGAAGTGGTTTCATGACTGGCATCCACATCAGGTGTGGGTATGGAGACAGCACAAACCTAGACTGTGCACCATGGCCAAAGCTTCTGATGGAGCAGGACATCAGACCCTGGGAATTCCTCACCTGTACGAGGAGTAATGGTGTCCTTTTCACATGGGCTGTTGCCAGCTGAGATGGCAAGAGAAAAGTTCCAGTCATTTCTACCTTTGAGAAGGATTTAAAGCAGAGGGTGCTCTTTCTAAACACTCAGATATATTGTCCGAATAAATATATCATATTTTTAAACATGTATCTTAGATGTTAAAGAACCCCCTCTTTAATACAGCAACAGCTGGTTTAAATGTGCCTCCAGGTAACAGAAGGGAAAGCTTATGCCACAGTCTTCCCTGAACTCTGCTCCTCTCCACCTCCTTCCCTCTGCCCTATTAGGATCCAACCTCACAAAATCATGAGGCTCCTTTTTAAAACATTTTCTTTTAAATAAAAATTTTCAGACACCATTACACAGTCATGGATAAGATATAGGCTTCACTTTTCCCCCCAAATCCCACAGGAGTGGGTCTATTTTTGAGACTCTGGGTAATAATCAGCTGCGGAGAATTTTAAGGAGCGAGCTCAAATAAATTAGCTGTTTTTAAAAGCCTGCAAACAAAGATCCTTCACCTTGGCAAGTCCATGCAGATCAATGAAACTGGACAGAGGAAGTTTATTAACTAGAAAAAACTTTCAGATCCTCATGGGAACATGAAGGAGTGGTTTATTTTGCTGCATCCAGAGGGACCCTACCAGGATTCAACCCTTCCATCCGCAAACCTGCCTGCACTTTGAGCCTGGAAGAGGTTCTCTGATACTCAGCAGGTGTATCTGTGCTTTTGGAATAGGAGGAATCTTCCTCCCCCTGCATATTTAAAAGCTTGAAATGCATGTCAGCTGATCCAAAGGCTCTGCCGGTCCCTATTTTAGAGTTTAACAGGACTGCCTGGAATCTAAGTGGCACAAGTAACCATTTCCAGTCCTCTGATGAAAAGCTTGTGCTTAAAAGGCTGTGGAGTTCAACTTGCAAGACTAAATTTGGGTGAAAGAACACTCAAACTACCAAGTGAGATGTTTTTGTCCTGCCACCATGATCAAAACAGTGAGTAGAAAACCAGCTTAATGACATATTTCTTCACATCATACTGATGGTAAAAAACAGCCTATTCCATTGAGTAAAATCTCCCTTGGCCTCTAACTCCAGTGGGGATGAAAAACTTTCTAATCTGCCTGCCCCAGGAAGGTTTTATGCTCTACATCCAGTATCCTCTATGAGATAAAGAGGATAGTGCAGGGCTCTTAGGAAACCACAGACTGTCCATGGGGCATAAGCTTATGAAGAACATTCTCTCTTTCTTAGGAGAAATTCCTGCCTCCTGGTATGAAAGATGGACAAAAAATAGAAGAAGGATGAGGCTATCTGTCTGTCCAAGGCTGTTGAGTGAGAAGTGAAACTGCTGTGCCTTCTCAACAATATAAGAGGACAGAGGTGCTTTCCCCTTTGACATTAAAACAAGGGCTAAGTGGGATGTTTTCCCACTGTGGTGGTTTTTGAGGCTCATGGAATCAAGCTTTCTCATATCTGAAAGAAATCCACAGGGTTAATAGCCAGAGGCACACAGCTAAAGTGTAAGTTTGAGAAAGACAAGAACAAGATGAACCAAAAAGAAAACACTGTAGATGAGATGCAATATTTCCACAGAAAAGAAAATGGGCTCGGAGTTTTAAAAATATCCTTTGGAAAAAAAGCATAGCAATTAAAGCTACTGAGCTGACTGAAGAAGCTTCAGCATTGCTTTCCTCTTACCAAGCTTTTATTGCTTTCTTTGGAATATAATTGGTGATAATTTTCTACTTGGAGTCTGACACAAACCTTACAAGTTACCAGAGCTACTTGAAAAAAATTGGATAGGTTTAGCTTTATTTCTCTCCATAAACAATTTGCTATTGGAAGTAATGAAGTCTCTTGAATGCTTCCAAGACTTCAACTGCCTGTTATAATTTCCCAAATAATCCTTCCTTATGGTTGTATGTTCTTCACTACAAGTAATTCACTTCTTTTCTGCTCTCCTACTGTTCTGGACAAATTGTTCTTAGGGCAGAGTTTAACCACTTAGCAGAAGAATATAGTCTTAAGCATTATAAGCTTTACACAGCACACTCAAAATTCACCCTGCACAAATATTCATTTAATACTGGCAGGAATTTTGCTGATCCCCTTAACCTACCTGGGATTTTAATATTTGCTAAAATACTTAACAAAGAATGCATGCACACATACAAACCCCAGGTGGAATAAATTTGATGAATAATTCTCGTTTGTGGAGAAAATGCTTGCCTGGCTCTTTTCAAGGAATGTAAGTACCTTGAACAAGCTTTATGCTCTGACTTTAGCAGGGACTTACTAAATGGTACAATACAAGAACATTTAAAACTATAGGAAGAAGTCAGGCAATAAATGTGTGGAACCAGCTGCAGGGCATATAATACAACAAAGGAATCGACAAACCTGGATTTTTCAAGCAATGTCATGGAAAGAACTCACCAAGGTAGAAAACACTTCACAGAAGAAACTTTCCTGTCAGATGGGTCGAAGTGCTGGCAGGGAACAGAAACACCAGTGTTGTGTACAGCTCACAATTTTCATTTTCAGGTGAATTAAATGAGATGTGAGGTTTGACTGGTTTGGCACAGAATCTGCAAATCTCTTACTCTGAAGAATCAGAAGTGAGCACGCTCTGTCTGCCATAGGGAACACACACCCAGGAGCTTGAGCAGGTCTTGGAAATCCACTGTCCATTATCAAAAAGGCTTACATGGCTGGAGAGTAATGGTGTCCACACAGGACAAATTTCAGTGAAACACCAAGAAAATCACTGATTTTGGCCCCCTTTTCAAGAATCATAGAGAAGATCTTGAGTATCTGCACTAATAGGGAACGTTGTTCTCTACAGTGAGGCTGCACAACGTTCAACTCCTCCTTAAAACAGTGGGAAATGGGATTTGGAAGGTGATGCCAGACTTCTGCTAGGCTTTAAATTCTACTTTTGTGCTCATTTGGTGTATTTAATGTAAAAATTTAGATTTCAATAAGCATCATTCGTTGTCATGCCTCATCTGTTTATGAAAGCAGAGCTTTTAAAACGTGATAATAATTGCAAATGATGTCAAATGCTTTTCTTGTTTACCTGAAAGATGTCAAGAATAGCAGGACTTGTTTTGCTTTGTTGGTTTTTAGGCTGCAAAAATTAGCTTACCCACACTGTAAAAATTAGTAAGAGGGAAAAATAAATGTTAGATCTTTTCCCTATCACCTTATAAAGTGTAATTCAGCTCGACAGTTTCATATGTACACAGGAGAAGTGAGAGAAACAAAGCACTAACAGCACACGAGTTGACTGTCTGGAGATTGGGCCTCTGGAGAGTGGAGCTGATGCCTGGTGATGGTGCAAGTTTCTTTAACAACAGGTTGTGTAGTTCCAGTCTCCCTCTGGCTCACGTAACACAAGGAATCAGTCTTAAAGATGGCTGAAAAATATGGAAATCCAGCATATGGTATCTGACCACTGACTGATCCCACTCTGCCGGTACCAGCTCAACTCTCAGCTCATCAGTTCATAAAAATTCTATTTTGATGTTATTTTTTCCAGTGTCTTGATATTTCTATTCATTTTCTATATTTGTTTAAGTGTTTCAAAGAAGCAAATTCAAGCAGCATACCTAAAGAAAAGAAGAAAAATAAAAAGTCGATTGGTCTTCCTGCTTTTGCTTTCACCGGTTTTAATACTGGTGAAAATCCAGAGCAACTCTGTTAATTTTAATCAAGTCATTCATGTCAAACAGGAACTGGACATAAGAAACATCGTGTTATTACAGATGAGCAGCTCCAACCATCTCATTCCTGCACAATTTCCTATTATGCAATAATGTGCACGGCTTTCATAATATTATGAATGCTATGTCATTTAAAAAAAAAAGCCATACTTATTTGAGCATCAAAGATAGGAGGTTCTTTACTATCAAATAAAATGAATTTAAATGAGTCCTGAAGAATCTCTTCTCAAAAATGTCAGTTGTAGACAAGGCTGTAGAAGAGATCCCTTTGCAATCACATTGACACACAGATTTTTTAAAAATACAAGGTCCATCACAGATTATTTTAGCAGCCATTTGCTGCTTTTCTCTTATTACTCCTTTATTAATTCCAGCCCAAGGGAACCCTGTTCATCACACCAGGGGAGCAATAGCAGTTATGCATTGTCAGCTGTGTAGACAACTTACCCCGACCCCCAAATATTTGTCATAGAATCATGGAATTGTTTAAGTTGGTAAAGGTCTTTAAGATCAAGTCCAGCCATGAACTCAGCACTGCCAAGGCCACCACTAGTCACTTCATTATTGAGCTGTACCAGGGACTGTCACCTCCCCAGGCTGCCACACCTGCTTGGCCCATCTGCAGTGGATTCCTTGATAATCCCACCAGCACTCATTGGCTCAGTGGTTTTAGTGACAGTATAATAATCACTTGAAAAAAACCCCATAAATAAGACATCAACATAGGTGTTTCAGAAAGAACCATCTTCTCTTTAGCAAGCTTGAAGTTGACACTGCTCACCAGGAGTGGCAGGTTGTCATCTGTTGGTGGGATGGCAACAGAAATCCATTACTTAACAGGAAAACAGTGTCTAATGCTTTGCCTTCCATCAAATATTATTAAAATCAATCCTTGGTTGTGTCTCTCATCGTGCTGGAAATAGGCAACTGCATCCTCAATGTTTTCAAACTTGAGGCTTTTGCCTCCTGTTATATAAATGCAGAAAGGAAGTTACCATGTGCTCTTTCTATCAACACAAATTACCAATAACATTTTCAGATTTAAGCAGAAGAGACACACATCTTCTGTTCACCGTGTAAAGGCTGGATCCACTTAAAACCAACAGGAGCCTTTTCGTTCACTTCAGTGAACTTTAGATCACGTTCCAAAGAAGTGACATTATTATTTTTTCACCCTCAAATATACATTAGGCTGTTAGTAACCAGCCTGAAGTCTGAAGACTTTCGCTGCAGAAATTCCAAAAGATGTGAAAATATTATGGGTTTTTTTTCAGAAGAACTTCTATTAATTTTTCTAGGATGCATGCAGAAGAATCAAACATTGCTTAGGAAGATTACAAGAATAAGTTTTACAAGAAAAATAATGCTTGTATTTTGTAGGCATTGCATTGCATCCCACAGTTCAGCTCACATCTGACACAGCATACCCCGCACTGTGATCCTTCCATGTTGGGGATGGATCACCAGGAACCGGACAGGATTCAGGTTATTGTCAGCAGCCTGTAGAGTATCATAGAATCATTAAGGTTGGAAAGGACCTCCAAATCTTCAAGTCCAACCTTCAACCAAGTATCCCCACACCCACTAAACCATACCACAAAGTGTCAGATCTCATTTTTTAAACATTTCCAGGGATGGTGACTCCACCACTTCCCTGGGGAGCCCGTTTCAATGCTTGATCACTCTTTCAGTGAAGAAATTTTTCCTAATATTCAACCCAAACCTTCCCTGGCACAACTTGAGGTCCTTTCCCCTTGTCCTATGTACTCTACATAACAGGGCACGGGCATTCTACAGTATATATACACCTGTATATAACAACTGCAGACTGATGATAAGGATTTACATTGCTCTTCACAAAGAGCTACACAGCAAAATACAAGGTGCCCAACCTTCTTGTATCCAATTTAAGAGGTTGATTTGGGGAAGGGAGGTTTTATAATGTTTATTTGATCCTGGAGGAACTATCCTGTTACCACACCAATAAATTTTGAGTCAAATACCACAATACTTTCGTGTATCAAGGGAATTGTCATGGCAGCAGGTGAGGAAGAGTGACAGCTTTCTCCAGGCAGCCAAGCTGCTTGCTGTGTGCCAGGTCTGCATGAGCCTTGTGTCCTTCCAGACCAATATGTTGACTGGGAAATTTGACCTTTGGGGTAGAAACATAATTCAAAGCCAGAAAGAAACAAAAAAATGTGTGCAAACAACCCTCAAACTGGTGAATTTGACTATTGCTAAGCAAACTAAAGTACATCTCATTTGCAGTGAGGTAACTCCACGAGAAGAATAAGTGCCAACAGAGAAGGACCATGTCCAAGGTACATTTTTAAGAATCAGACTTCAAAGAACCACAACTCCACTGTCCCAAATGTACCTGCACAGACATATTAACATGCATTCAAAAGCACCGTGAGCTCACATACTGAAGCAAGATCACATATAACCCTTCAAACCCATGTTCCATCCAACCTTGGGAGCTTCGGTCTTCACACTTCTTTTTTTTGAAAAATGGGCTGCAACAGGAGAACTGCTCATGAACACATTATCAGTTGCTTGAAACTCAGCCTAGCAAAACAAGCAAAACAAACACTCCCTGAAAGATTAATGCAGCATTTGCTGACTGGCAAGCTTGCTTTGGATGTAGTACAGCAGTCCTGATTGCAGACAGCCCGGCTCCATGACTTCATAGACCTGTCTCCCAGCATGAGACATGTCAGGAGGCAGGTACCAATTCTCAGATCATAGAGATCCTGCCGAGTGAAGGATGTCTTGGTTTGTGCACAGCTCTCCAAATGGGTGAACTATCCCTGTAGCAGGGGGTTAGCAATACAAAACATTATTTTTTACTTCAGTGTTTTTGCATCTTGAGCATCTTGAACCGTGGCAGTAAGTGCGCAAGGATAAACTGATGAGCTTCTAAGCTGAAATAGAGACAAATGCAGCTTCATGTTGTGTTTGTAGTATCTCCCTTTATCGGGACATAAGTCCAAACATTTTCTGTTTACAAATAAGAAAGCCCAGGAGTCTTTTGCATACATATTAGCAAGGGCATGGGAATTCCCAAAGGCGGGTGAGTGCACACGTGTGGGTGTGTGTATATATAGACATCAAGCAACTCTTAGATGCATCAACAAGTTACTGGGATGGTGCTAAAGAATTAACAGTTAAACACAACAATTATCTTCTAAGCTTTGCGTCAGACAGTCAATAATCTTGTCCCAACTGATGTGGCTGGCAAATTTCCCATTCAAAAGGGCAGGATTCTCCTTTAGCCTCTTGAACAACTGCACAAAGAAGGGTGATACATAGGTTAGCGGAGATGCATAGAGAAATCCAATAATGAATTTCCCAGATTTTGGCACTTGTTTTTTATTAGATATGTCAGTTAAATGTAGAAAGACATGGCATGATTGAAAAGCCCTTGAAAACTTCAAAAGCCCAGTTTGCACCCATTCATCCAGCTTGGATTCTGAATGGAAAAGGTGCATATACCCTCCACAGGGAAGACAACCCACGGGGTGTTAAAAATCCACAAAAGTAACTTGTTTGTGTGCAAAACTGGTCATAGATACTTCTGATGAAGGCCCAGCTAGCAGACAAAACCCCTCCACATTAGCAAGCTACCATTCCTCTACTTTTTAGAAACAAAATTAATTCAATTCAGATTTTTCAAATCAATCCCCTTTCCTTCTGCTTGATTTTTTCAGATTTTCAGGTAACAGCTCATCTTCCTCTACCACAATTTGACCTAAAGCAGCAAGAATGTCCCCAAAGCCATGATCCATGCAGGTAGACTGTACAGTAAACAAAGGCTGAGATGTTTCTGCCCTCCTCTGTCAGATGTCCCAAGCAATTCATGGAATTCCAGAGGCATTTGTCCAACGGGAGGAATACTTGACTCCAGCTTCCTGATCTGTACGTGAGGAACAAGTATTTCTATGATAGTCTCCAGTTCAGTAAACCTGAAAGCAGAGGATTTATTACATACAGGATCAAGAAGCCTTTCCTTTGATCATTTATACAGAGATCTGTGAATGAATGCATTCAGAACCCAGCTCCAGCACACTCTGAAATATTCATGGACTCAGCCAAGAACAATATCCTGAATCCTCATTGAAGAGCAGATCCTCTGCTGGGGAATGGCACAAGGAAACCTGGTTGACTTCAGTGGGAAAACAATAGTTTACACAAGCTAAGAATGTTACGTTTTTGCACACTGAGATCTTCTTTGTAAACAGTGCTTTAATACACATCTGTAAGCCAGATAATAAACACTTCAGATAAATCACGGGGAGGTTTAGAGAGTTCTATGCGCTCTCTCAAGCTTTCAGTTGAAGAGTAGAGGCCAGAGGTCAACACTGATTACACCTCAGCAGCAACTAACCATGATAAATATCAAAGTCACACACCTTGGGTCCATTTCTTTAAGCTCTCTGTTGTGTTTCTGAAGAGCTCTCTTAAGACCTCTGCATATTTTATTCTGTGGTACTTACATACTTACACCCCATGCTCCAGTAGGGCTGGATAAACCCACTGAGGCTTGAAACATCAAGTAGGACTGCCAGAATATTTCTTTCTCCTGTAAATCAAACGGACAGTTCCACAGTGCCCACAGCAAGGTTTCCCCATGATCCAACCCCTCATTCAGCCATAGCTTGTCCCAGAACTAGGACAGCACCTGCAAGTTTTTGGCACTTTGAAAGGAACCGTTCATACAGCCCAAGCACTTGTGGGTTTAAGTTGTAGGAAAGTCCCAGTCAGTTAGAGTTAGCCAAGGACATCAATGTTTGTTGAGGAGTTTTCTTTAACACTTGGCTAAGGTGTAGTTCTGAAATGCTCTTCTCGTAATAGCTACCACAATTAACATCTGAGGTTATTCAGAAGGACATAAAAAATGAGGTAGCAGACAACTTCCAAGAGAGGTGAGCCTTTCAAAACCGCAGGTGACAAAAAAGGCAAGGACAATAATCACCTCCAACTCAGTATTAAAACATAGAAGGAGGCACTCCCTTAAAAAACAATTCTTCATTCATTCAACCTAACTTACTGGGCTTAAAATTTAAGACACATTATCACCGAGCTCCCACCTGTAAGTCTCAGTCTCACACCATCTTCTTCCAAAAAATGGTCAGCCATTCATTGACAGTACACTTAACTTCTTAGTGGCAATCAAATTTTTTGTTAAGATAAATGGTACTAACAAGCTGGTAAAGAAAAAACCCATCATTATTTTACCAGCCAAATCCTACAGTGTTGACTCAGGAGGCACCTGAAATTTTGCTTACATAAGTACTGGAGGCTTGAGCTCATGTTAAAACAATCTCAACAACATTTTAAGTTTTAATAGAATAACTTTCATGTTATAAATTCATTCGATCATTTATGCAGCAAAAATTTAAGATAGGAAATAAAGAGGAAAAAATTGCCTTTGTACAAGTTATTCTATTAAGGACTGGAATATTAATGTTATTGGATATATGAAACCCTGTGCAACCATGGAAACCATTGCACAGGATCCAGTCAGCCTCCAAAGCTGAGCTGTGGCCTATGGTTGCTATGAGAGGATATAGCACACACCCCTCAGCAGTTCTTGTTAGAAAGTTCTATTGTGCATTTGTCTACACTTCATCTCAGCATAAAGCTATTTGTGGAACAGAGGTTAAGGAGAGGGTTCTGAAATCTGAAAACATACCTTTCAGATTAATCTAGGAAATCAGATGCTGTTTTGCAACAGTTGGGGCTTATTTGTGACAATTTAACTGATGTCTTCCCTTGCTCTGAAAAGATAAAAAAGGGTATAATGAATTTGACTTGGAGAAGTTAGGGATTATTTTATATTCCTGGAACATATTAGTATCCTTTTCAAGCTCATCCTCGACCCAGTCTTACTACAGACCACCTGGAGAAATTGGTGATAAAGAAACACTCCCCCTAGATTCTGTTCTTTTAAAAAAAAATAAATTGCAAAATTTGAAGGAAAAATATAAACAGAAATCTTCTGAAACACAGTAAACTCAAAACTGTAGCTATCTTTTAATATATTATCTTTTCTAATTGCAAGAACAATTACACTAGGAACAATTACATGGCAAATAAAAATGTCTCAACATACCATAAAAAAGCCTGAAAATCAAACAGAAGTTTTCTGAAAGGTTTATGAACTCTCATTTGAGAGAATGACATCTGCTAGCAGGGTGAGTTGGGAAAAAAATTGCCTGTGAAAAACATGGAACTTACCTAAACCAACACTTGCACTTTTGTTTAAAATGAGTTATTAAGTCTTCAAAGGCGGTGATCTCTGCACCAGCTCCTCTGGCAACAGCTCTCCCCACACCAATTTTCCATGCCCAATGCGCTGTCCTCAAACCACCTCATCCTCTTGGCATAAGAATGATCCCATATCCAAAGCATTCATTTTCCAATTTTCTCTGTCACTGTCTCATTTAAAACCTGTCTTCCTACCTTGCAGGACCCACTTTCTTTGGGAAGATCGAGCCGTAGTTCGGTCTCCGTATCGAACACCATCTGTCCCCTCTCTGTGCTGATGCCTGTTCCCCAAGAGAAATTTTGCTGTTTCTACATATGCAAGATGCATCAGAAATTCCAGAATATCCAACTTGAGAAGACTGAGCAGAGCTTTGATCTTCCGAGCCCAGGTGCATCCTTTACTGTGGTTGAAGTGCTCAGTGGATGACAGGCTAACGCTTCGGTGTTCGTGTCTGGGAGTCAAGAAACAGAGCAGCCTTTCTGCTCAAGGAAGGCTTGGAATTGCTTCCAGCTTTACTGCTCTCAGAAGGAGTTTTATTCATATTTCATTTTAAAGTCTATAAAAAATTGACCCAGTTTCCTCCAAGCTGTTGCGGGTGCATCTTGCTCCGTGTCATTCGGCGGCCCGGTGGCCACGGTCGAGCAGCTCACAGGTGTTGCAGGGTGTTAGATCAGTGTAGGTCAGCAGTTCACCTGACAAGTGTTCAACAGACGGAGATCACTCCCCTGGCACCCAGACAGGCTTAGGTCGCTCTGCACGGAGAGGAACATGCTCCAGAGAAGAAATACTCTACAATAAAATCGGAGGAGTCAGAAGCTGCTTACTTGAAGGTATTCAAAACCATACACACAGCACCAAAAATGCTTATTCAGTTGTGGCAGTAACCAAAAATCACATTAAATTCATAAATTCTTAACTTACATAGCAGATGGCAGAGCATCCTTCTTCCCTCATTTTGTTTAGTGGACAGTTATTTTGGAAGACTCAAGCTCTGTGCTCCAAGGATAGTGCAAGACTCATATGTCCTTCACAAGAGGTCAAAGTGGTCCAAATTATTTTGCATCACTTATGTCAAGACTGGTTCACAGAGAGTGGTGCCACAGCCATGGAGGATGTCACATCTCCTTGGAAAGTGTTCTCTAAAATTCCTCAATGCCTCCTTCTTCATGTATGACTTTTCCAAGTGTGATCCTGATGCCTGCATCCTACTCCTGCATCACACTTTGCTCTTATCAAGTGAAACTAATGGTGCTTAAATGCTTTTGTAAAAGCACTTTTGGAAAAGCCTACATGAGAATTACCAGGTAAATGCTCAGCTCCTGATTTACAAAGGGTAGCAAATCCCGCACCTTGGGCACTTGCCTTTAACTTACAAAATAATCTTTCTTAGGAAAAGTAGAAGTTGTAAATGTGCAGAAGGCAGCAGGGAGAATGTCAAGTTTGGTACCCTGGCTCTAACATCAGTACAATCATGACCCTATTTTGGGCACATCACTGTTGTCATCTCCAAGGATCCAGATTAAAGGGCTGCCAGGAATTATGAATCCAGCCATCCATGATTGGTTTATCACATCTTTTAGCTTTGGGATAGTCAACACCATAATCCTCACAAAATCAGTCAGGTATCTCATGGATTGTAAGGACCAGCACGGATCCCTCTGCTCTTTCAGGATCAGCATTATTTCAGAGACAGCTTAGCTGAAGCTTCTGTTTGCAGCACGTTTGCAGCTATAGCCTTAAGGTTTCAGAGTGTGAATTACTGTGGTGACATGCTGAAGCAGAGAGAAATGGCAATGACCTGCAAGATACTGTTTGTAAGTGTGTTAACCCATTCATACCCACAGATATGAGCATTTCTCATGGCTAAAAGCAAACTGTACTAGGCATACTGCTTTAAGCAAGTCTCTGGAATTTTGGCCCATTGACACATACAAGGAAAAATACTTTAAAGTCATAAAAATCAGGGACATAAAATTTAAACCAAGGGCTATTTTTAATATTTGCATATTTTTAGTAGTAGAGCCTTTCTCCTACTTTCTACTCAAACCTTGTGCCACACAAAACTGAGTAGCTCTCAAAAACTGCATTTGTCTACATTGCAGTTACCCATATTTTCCCCAAGATGATACCACTCAAAAAAGCAATTGAGAAACTTCCATGTTTGGGGTTAGAACAAGCCTCAGCACTTCTACATTAGTGCTCCAGCAATATGGGGACCTTTCCTTGCTTTCTGATTTACTCACTAAAGTACAGCAGACTGCCTCACAGAAGCTGAGTAAATCTCCATTCTGGAAGGCAAGATCTCCCCTCTATTGAAGTCAAAGTGACTTTTCCCTATTAGGTACAAATTGAAAGAGGATTTCATCTGCTTCCAGCATTAGGCTTTTGCATCTAGTTGGGATTTGGTCATGCATTTGTATTTTAATGTCTAAATTCTAACATTCATAAGAATCATGTCTGTTCCAAACTTCAAATCAATATGTAGGTATGAGAATTGCTAAGTCTGACCTAGGTTTAGGTAACCCAAACTGTTATCCCTACTATGTCCTATACATATCCTTAGATCCTCAGAGCTGTGTAGGTAATATGGAATATTAGTCACAGTAACTTAGAATTTAGGCCAACACAATCTTGCCTATAGAGCATCTTATAAATGTGATGTATTTATGTGTGATAGATTGATGTAATATATAGAACACATTAGCTCTTACAGTATTTAATAAATGCTGAGAGCTAGCAACATCAAGACAGATTTATGATTTCCCTCAAGCTTTGTTTTACCAGTGACAATCAAAAAAGACTGCTTGATTTAGACCATTTAACTGAATTTTTGTTCCGTGTGCACTTAATGTATATTTTAGTATATTTTTTCTTACTTTTAGCAAAATTGTATAGGTGCAGACACACACACAAATCAAAAAGTTGCCTGACTGCTTATTGCATCTTTTTAGGAACATGTTGGTATATCTCTATTCTGGAGAACATTTCACAGTTCAGTGATAGAAAATAGTTTGCACTTCATTTGTGCGTGTACTAATTTTAGATTAAGCAGGACCACATAAATCCTCCTGAAAAATGATGCAATTAAGCCAGACCTATTTGTAAAAAGGACAACATGTGGCTGTAATTATAATGGCAAAGCATTCAGTAACACTTACTAGTGTTATTGGTGCGCTGACTTATTAGTGTGCTAAGAGGAGTTTGTGCAACATGCTGAGTAAGTCTTTACAGGAATAAATCTTAATATTTCCCCAAAAGCCATTAAAAACAATCCTCTGTTGCATTTCTGATCAACTTCCACAGTGATTTGCTTTTTCAAAATGGTCACTTTTGTTGTAAGCAAAGAAGTAAGAGTATTCTGTGCCTACTGCTCTGGTGGGAGTAACTAGTTACTCAATTAGGTTTCTTCTAGAGCAAAACTGTTGTCCAGGAGTCCATACGCACCAAAGTTCTCAAATATATGTTTCAGGTGACCAATAATCCGTAAAGATGCATAGTGCTCATATTTCATGATGCTGTTGCAGTTTAAATGAGGATTTAGATTCCTCAGTGCATTTCTAAACCCTTGGTAGTCCCACAAGAGCAATTGTGGCCTTCACCAACACAACCTATGATAAAAACTGGCTATGCACCCCTGTATCCCTGTCCATGACCACAAAGACTATCCCACTATGATGCCAAGTAAGGCAACGAGCTAAGTTTAAGCCCATTTTTTGCTGTTTATATTCAAACTTAATTCTCCATTTGTACATCAGCTGTAAAAATCTGCACTGTTCTGTGAACATCCCTGCTTTATGCTGCCCATAAGTCACACTTTCCCTTGTGGTGACTGATATGCAGGAAGGATTTTGCACTCTTAAGACATGCCTATCAGGACAAACAGGACAGACAGAAGTGTCCTAGGAAGGAGAACTGGTCCAATCCATCTAGGATGTTCCCCAGAATATGGAACAGCAGTGATGCAAGTCTCTAATTTTCACATTCAGCAAAATCCACTGCAAGCTCAGCTCCACAAAGTGTGTACTGAAGGTGAGTTTGGGCTCAAACATAGGCTCAGGTCCATATTCAAAGTGCAATACATACATACCAACTGCCCTGTACAGGGCTTTTCACACAGTGATCATTCTACCACCTCCTTCACATTGAAATGTTCATGTGCTCTAGGTTTGGAAGGAGAAGTGGACAACTCAGAATCCAATGCCACCAGGTAGGCCAGCGATGGTAAGGCTCTTTCCAGCTCAGCCATGGAAGTCTAGCTGCCACGTGCAAGAGGGATTTAATTTATTATTAATCTTTCACTGTCAAATTTTTCTTATGGATGCTGTGGATGATAATCCAGGAGAATGATAAAGGTTTGCCAATTACCTGTGGAGCATTTAAAGGTAAAAAAAATAAATTAATATACTTCTTTTTTCTTTGAATCCTCACTCCTTCTGATTTGCTGCTTTGTTCTCCAACATAACAGGAAAAGCTTATTTTCATAGTTGCATGCCTTCCCCTGAAATAGATCAGAAAATCCCTCTCATTTCCAAAGGGCTCATTTCCTTCAGAATTAAGACACTGAGTCAGTTGTTTCTTCAGTTCCAGTGACCTTTCTTCTCCTATTAGCTGGGGGGCTTGGTTCTTTCACAGGAGAGCACGTAATATAAACATAATCAGCCCTTTCACATCATGTAGCTCTTTGCTGCAGCAGGAACTTCCTTACTTTGAGATTTAATTTTTTTCTGATACACTCCAGCTAAAGTAAGATCAATCCATACGAAGGCAAAAATTTTGAAAGGACCTTAAAGACTAACATTCATTAAAACATCACTAAAAGTGCACCTGTGTCTTGTCATTTCAAAATTAATACAAGGCAAGGTATGTGATCCCTTTTGGTAATTAATTCAGCCCTCTCCGATTCCCCTTTCTCCTCATGTTAATTAGCACAGAAAATCCTCACCCAGACAAACAGACAAAATAGCCACAGGACTACCCTGTGGAGCAAAGCACTTGCAGGAGGAGAAGGGGCAAAGCTCTGCCTTGGTAATTTAAACACCTGAGTGCCTGAAGCACGCAGGTGTGAGGGAAATGCTGCAGAAGTGATGCAATCCTTTAAAAATGCCATCACAGTTTGCCTGAAAATTCAAAATCCTCATTAGTCATATGAATAATTTATCAGCAGCCCCACCAGGCAAGGAAGGGACACTTTTGTTGTGTACTCAACTAGCAATGAGGTCAGTTACCACCAAAAAGGGAAGGGAGAAGCAAAATGTTTCTGAAAAATGGAAGTTCGTTCTCAAAGTGTGGTCATTCCTTGCCAGAACTTTTACAGAGGTATCATAAAGAGACCAGTCATGGAGGCACAGGGTATCCCTTCCAAGGACTGCTCAAAGCAGTTAATGCACTTTAAAGAATTGCACTGACTTTAATCCACCTCTTATTTGGTTTAAATAACAGGTATGGTGTGTGTAGAATTAAAAAAAAAATTAAAAAAAATCCGGTATTAGTAGTTAAACATTCTCAAACATAGATTTTAAATTAACTCGAGGAAGTTTGAAAGTACTGTAAGGAATAAATGCTGCTTTTAATCTTTCAAAGCTCAAACTGTAGCATTCCTCTTATCTTCTCCTGCCAAGTGTAAGCAGTGTACGGGTCTTTAGGCACCCAGCAGCGTTTCTTGGAAGGGCAATGAAAGAGGGAATGGCAAAAGCCTGCCAAAAGGAAAATCAAAGCCATACCTGCAAGCTGCAATACAGTTCTAGGAATCCCTTCAGACTTTTCATGTGCTTGAAACTGAAACTTTTAAAAATGCTGGCATGGTTCCTTAAAATAATTTTTACTTCTGAAAAACCTAAACAACTTGGAGGGAAAGGAGAGAGAAAGAAAGAGGGGGGAAAGATGGGGTTAAATAACAAAGAAAAAGGGGGGAAAAAAGGGAAGAAGTGGCATTAGATGCAATTGGATTGTCCCAAAGCAGCCTCTTCACAGGAAAAGAGCCCTAAAATGCAGGAAATCTGTCTAACCCTTTAACTATTCCCACTCGAGCTGCCCTGAAGTCACAGATGTTACTGATTCAGTTAGATAGCAATTCCAAGCTCCCAAAACAGATTCCAAGTGAGAAAATAGGAAAAGTCCTTGGTTGCTATTAGATACGCATTCTGAAGTAAAAAGAAGTATGGGCAGGGAGGAATTTGTGGCCTGGATTAGAGGTTCCATGGTAATTAAAGAGCAATGACAAATGGGGTCTCGGCTGACCTATTGAACGGGAAGCCGCAGGGTTGGGAGCTCAGGCTGCAGTGAAAATTCCTAGAGAAATGTGTCAGGGTTTTTTTCCTGCTGTGATTTACTGATACGTTTAACAGGAATGAAACCCATACAGGTCTCTGCAAATGTAACGACGGCCTACAGAGATTAGATGAGAAAGTGGAGAATTTAGCAAGGCATGCTAAAAGCCTTGTAAATGATGTATTTAACTGTGCAATTAAATTCTATGCCGGGGTAATAATTTATTGCATTGTTGCTAAAAAGCTGGGGGAAAGTTATCACTTCCTAAAAGACTGAGTTAGGGTATATCCCTCCAACGTGCCCAGCAGCCTTCAAACCTTTAACTATTGCATTAGCAATGTGAGAAGGAAAAAAGGCACCTCTAGGAATAACAGTAAAAATAAATAGAAGTTTTAATCCTGCCACTGTGGGCTTCAAATGAGTGAATGAGTAGGTCCCCAGGTGGGTGATGGACCAGGTGATGCAAAGCCTTCTTATGTAGCCATCAGAAATGGTTCCCACCCCACACTGCTCACCTGGGGAGAGCAGGTAGATGAGGAGGAGATGATAAACAAGGCCAGGCAGACAGGGTGTTGGAAGAGCTGATGACCAAATCTGGGATCTCAGCATCCCATCCTCTAGGTTACATAGGGATTGTGCTAGTGCTAGCTGGGCAGTGGGATCTAGGGATTGACCCCACCCCTCCAGCTGCTCCTGGCTCTGCCAGGGGAATTACTGAATTATCGGAAGCAGAGGAAGAGGAGGGAGCTCCCCAGTCTCAGGCTGCCATGTACTCATGCAGAGAAGAGGATACCAAAGATGAGCATCCTCTCTGGATACAGCCCTGAGACAGGTCCTACCTGTGCATTGACAGCCAAAGCTCTGTTCCATTCCATGCTGCTGGGCCCACAACCCCAGCCTGCCCTAAATTCTTCTCCCACTTTGTGGGTCCCAATCAGTAGCTAAGAGGTTTGGTTTGCAAGATGCTTCGTGTTGTTTTGTACATTTTGAGTAAGTTTTTGTTTTGTTTTCATGAAGGGTTATTCACAAGCTCTAGGTGCCCTGACAATTGGCTAGATTCACAGTCCAATTGGAATAAACACCTGGCAACATAATGATCCTCCTGTACAGCAAAGCAAATTAATGTGACCAGCCAATAAATCAAGTGGCAGAACCAAGCCCCTTCCACTCAGCTCCCAATCCCATGCCATCAGGCCTCCTGCAAAGCTGTTGCATACAGATGGTTTTTTACATCACGCCCGGAAGGGTCAGTAATGTTTGGGCTGTTTCACACCAATGGGGCTGGGGACAGGCTCCAGAGCCAGCAGGCATCTGCAAAATGTGCTGTTGGCAGCTCTCACCCTCTCCAGTCCTGCAGCACGACACTGTGATGCAGCACTTGCAACCCATTCAAAGCAATGGAGAGTGGTTTCAGGAAAGTTGGAGAGGCACAGCTACACATCCATATGCCCACATCATCTTCCAACTTCAGTGTCTCTAGCCATCTCTAAGCTGGCTTAACTTTACCTAATTATTTCTCAGGTATATCTCAAGTGGAAAAATCAAAATCTTGCATACAAATAGTTCCCTGAGTGCTGAAACCAGTTACACTTCACAGCCTGGGTTTATTCTCATCACTGTTTGGTCTACAAAAACATCAACATGAGGAAACTGCATTTCTATGACTAACAAACACCAGCATTTGCAATAGTGCTGTGTCAGTAACAGAAGAGTAAATAGCTTAACCCCACCAAAAACTAATACATACTTATACAGTACCAGCTTGGAATAACAGTGGCATTGATCAAAATGATGTACACTGAACCAAAAAGCTTCAAACATTTTTAGATAGCTATGATTAGAATTTAGGCAGGTTAGATGGGGCTTAGAGCAACCTAGTCTACCGGAAACTTTCCCTACCCCCGGCTGAGGGGTTGGAATGAGATGACTTTTAAGGTCCCTTACAACCCAAACCATTCCAGGATTCTATAACTCTATTCTCTTTCAGGAGAAAGTAGGGCTAAATTGGCAGCATGTCTTTCATGCACCACTGAGGCAGCAAGCTTGTATCTGCACGCTGGGGCTCAGAGGAGGAAATTTCTGTGTGACTGTTACTGCAAGAGACAAGACATAATTCCCTTGACAAATAAAGGGTTAACTCTGCTTAGGAAAAATAGGCTGGATTACAGAGAGGTAGTGTTTGAGTTTCAAGCTGCATTGCCAGGAGATGAACAGCATCAGAGCAAAATAATCCGCCGGACGTTTTCTAAGGGTAAGGCAGCCTCTTTGCAATACATTGTTTCCTTGAAGGCAGCAAAGCTGAGGTGACAAAAGGAAGAAAAATGGGTGGAAAATGAATCAAATATCCTTGACTAATGAAAGACATGAGGGCTAACAAACTTCAAATGATTCATAGCTGGGGATGTGAGAGCCCACCCAATATTCATGCAATTTTTAAAAAAGTCACCAAAATATCCCCTATGCTTGAATTGAGTCTTATGCTACCTGTCTCTGTCATCAAATTCCCAGTTTTCTGGTTAAGGGATGTAAAGACAAGTCTTCCAGCAGGAGCATGACATCCTCTGCAGTGAGTTTCTTCCCTTGTCCTTAGGCACACCAGAGCGGATCCCTGACAACTCCTGAAGTATCAATTACCCCTTTTTAAAAATTGATGTGCAATAAGGGTTGGATTTCTGGAGGGGAAAGTGCTGCCAGAATAATCAGTTTGAATCCCACTAATTGAAAGCTCAATGCAAAATTCAAGTGGAGGCAAGTGGAGCACACAGGGCAGGGGCACCCATTAATGTAATGAGGAGGGAAAACAAAGGCTGCAGAGAATACAGAGAGAAATAATCTGGATCTAAGTTACATTATGAACACACATCTGTGGAGACATCCTCCACTGGCAAAGAGGAAATGCATTTTCATAGAATCATGGAATGTTTTGGAATGGAAGTGACCTTAAAGCTCATCTTGTTCCAGCTCCCTGCCATGAGCAGGGACACCTTCCACTATCCCAGGTTGCTCCAAGCCCCGTCCAATCTGGCCTTGGACATTTCCAGGGATGGGGGAGCCACAGCTTCTCTAGGCAACCTGTGCCAGGGCCTTACCACCCTCACAGGGAAGAATTTCTCCCTAATCTTTAATCTAACCCTGCCCTCTGTCAGTTTAATTTCAATAATTACATACATCTTTAGCAAGGACCCACGACAGTGAGATTTCCAAATCTGCATTCATGCCTCTGAAAACTGAGTGTACCCGAAGTCAGGCCAAGCAGTCAGTCAAATCCTGAAGCTGGGAAATGTCACTGGGATGTCCCAGAGCAAACTGCAAGCTGTAATATCTTGCATAGACACAGTGGGAGGGCACAAAGTGGCTCCTCCATCCCTTCAGGCAAGGAAATGGACTGAATGGTAAAGCAATACAACCATGAATCTTTCCCAGCTATTTAGGAGGGATTCAACATCTACCCACATGCAGGGAAAACAAATGCATTTTTTCTGAGCATAGAGCTTGAAACTGGTCATGATTTTTGGCCCCTTTTGCCACACAGGCTGATTCAAGTTGCCAGTCAGGTATTGTTGATTCTAGAAATATCACTGGATTTATTTTATGTCAATTTAATAACTTAGTAATAAATATTGGGTGACCTGTCATAAATTAGTTAGTACTGCCTCAGAAGATAGTTCAGGATGTACAGAGTGATTTACATAACAGATCCTGTCATGTCTCCATCTTCTGTGCTTCTTTTCATTTATTCATGCGTAGGGCCAGGCAGATAATGGAAAAAGTAATTAATAGATTTGGCTTGAAAAATGTTTTGATATTAGTGTATATTTTATTAATACAAACTATCTGTCCAATTCCAGGAGCTGGATGAATAATGGGCAGAAAAAACTTCACTTACTGTAGATATAGCATGATGTTTATTGCATCAATCTTCTGACAGATACCTTTAAGCCAGTTTTAGCAAGGTGGATAAACGAAACAAAATACAGGAGAAAGTACAAGGAAGAAGGCAATAGTGCTTGTCTACTCGCTCTCATAAAAAGAGCAGACTGCTACTAGAAAGCCAAATTCCCAGCTGGAGAAAGATCCCTGGCTGGGGACCAGGTCAGCCACACAGATATGCATGAGACGAGACACAGCAAGGTTGGCTGGGAGTTCCCTCACGGCAGCAGTGATTTACCTGGAGTCCCGCAGGTATCAGGACAGCCCGAGGCAATGATTCCACATAGACCTGTACAGGCATCAGCATGGAGAGCTGGCTGTGGCTTGTGCCTTTCCAACCAGGTAATCTGTCCTCTGGCACAAACAGACTCACAATATAGTATGAGGGAATAAATCTGTGGAAGCTGACACTGTTAGTCATTATTTATTACCTATTTACTAGCAGGTAATGGCTGACCTGCAGGCTATACTAAAGAAACATAGCTAACTCCTAAATTACCAACAGTGTCGACTCCTGACACTGAATTTCAGGAATGTCTGCTTGGCACTGGTCAGTCCGGAAAACAGATCATCTTCTTTGCTGCTGCTGAGAAAATCGCTGCATCCGATGAGAATGAGCTTTGAAATCAGGAAGTACATCAATAGCATCAGGGCTGCCTGAGCAACAGGACTGCCTACATTGTGTAATTGGAGTTTAGGTACTCAGCAAAAGAGACACATTGCTCTTTTAGAATAATACTTGAAAACAAGAAAAAACTATAGTTCTACCTCTAAAAATTTATGGGAATACTAAAAATACAGCCTTGGAATAGCCTCTGTCAGAGCCAGCAGTTGATGGCCAATGTCTCTCCTCGCAACCTGATGAAAGGGCTGGTGAGGTGCACCAAGTCCTGATTACATCCCCTTCACTCTAGTCCCCTTGTGACTGCCAACTCTCCTCATAGAATTATAGAGTAGTTTGGGTTGGAAGTGATGTTTAAAGTTCATCTAGTCCACACCCTCTGCAATGAGCAGGGACACCTTCCACTAAGACCAGGCTGATCAGAGCCCCGTCCAACCTGGCCTTGGATACTTCCAAGAATGGGGCATCCACCACCTCTCTAGGCAACCTGTGCCAGGGCCTCACCACCCTCATTGTAAAAAATTCTTCATATCTAATCTAAATAGACAACTTCTAGTTTGAAACCATTACCCCTTGTCCTATTGACCAGGTTCCCACTTCTCCCCATGCTGTTCAAAAACTGGTTTTCTTCAAGAAGGTTTGTGTTTTTCAAGGCTCCAGGCTGTTTTCCTGAACTGTCCCTATATCCTAAGCTATATGAACAGAAAACATAGACAAGCTCATTTGATCTAAACCAGAGCACAAGGGAGTGTGGCAAACAAGCAGCAGGACAAGAGGCAGATTGTGAAACCAAAGCAAAAAAAATAAGATCACACAGCTGCATAATTGAGCTGGTCCCTGTTTCCAAATCTTATCAAGGGTCTACTTTCAAATGTAATTACAGGGAATTGTAGTTAGTGATGCCAACCTACACACCACAGCTTATAGGCACAGCAGTAACTTGGTCATGAAGAGGCCCTTGGAAGAGAATAGGAAGGTGGCTAGAGGATTTCTGGAAATATGGAGGAATCAGGCTTTGAAATGCCCTATGAATCCTGTATCTGATCTAATAATTAAACCAGAGTTGGGTTAGGTCTGCAGGGCCACGTCTGCAGGACCCCAGCTGTTAGGAAGAAAGACCTTTTGATAAGGTCCGGCACTCAGCTGTTCTACAGGCTCTTCCAACCCAAACTTTTCAGCAGTTCTGCTTCCTGAGGTTTGTATATCTTATGCAGATGCTGTTCAGGGAAAAAAAGGAAGCAGTGATCTGCAGGTAATCTCTCCACCCAGACACAGCAGATGAACCCTGGGAAGAATATATACAGACAGCATGAGACGGGTCAAATTCTGCTGATAAATGATCACAACAAACAAAAGGATCATTTTTCATTACAAGCAAGGCTGTTATGCAAGAGAAAAGGTCTTTTGAGATCCATTGCAGAACTTCACAGAACAACTTATCTGTTCTTACTGAAGAGATTCAATTTTTTGCAGTGCATTGCTGATTCAAGGCCAGAGCTTTGTTAACCCTAAGTGTTGTATGATTAATAACCTCTTACTCCAACAAATTGATGGTTTGTGCTCTTGAATAAATCCCTCCTCTTTGCAAACCTTGGTCTAATGTTTACTACAGAGCTTCATAGGATTGCATAGGATTCTGCTCCAGGGAAATTGGGTTTCCAGTTTCTATATCATTTCAACACAACCAAAGGAGAAAATCTGATTTTCTTTTAATTCAACATAGAGCACATTTCAAGTATCACTGAGAAAGAAACCTCCTGCAACTCACTTCGTGATTTATGACTACCCCTTTCAGAACAATTACTATTTATACATTCATTTATTGTGTCTCTTGGTGTCATATCTTTGGCAAAGTCATCGGACAGCGTAGTGTGTCCCAATTCTCCCTCCATCAGAAAACATTTAGCAGAACTGCTTTTTAATAATGATACTGCCTTTTAATTTTCCAAAATGAGAATGTGGATTGTACCACTTTACTCAGCTTTTCCTTTGATTAATGGGAATACATTTCTCCATACAGAAACTGGGGCTGCAAGCATGATGGCCTGAAAAAATTCCAATATAAAGTTTCAAGTATAAAAAACACAGGGAACTTAGATGTATTGTTTTAAGGTAGATTCAGGGTGAGTTGAAAGATAAGACAGCGGAAAGGTGAAGGAAGAAATTCTGTTGAAAACCAGGCTGTTTACAAGAACCAAGTCAGAGCCTGGACATACATATTTCTTGGATAAGAAGACAAGAAGAAAAGAAACACTCTGCAGATAATGATAATAGATGATTCTGCTTTGCTGCTGTCTTCCATCATAAACAAATGGCATAGCCCAACAGTTAAACATCATATATTTTAATTAGTACTTAAAGCATTTAGTTATCTGTGTACTGAATAACTGGAAGAAAACTTTGTCAGGCTGGAATGCAAAGAGGGGAGTTCAGCAAGGAAAACCAATCTGGTCTGTGCACAGTGTTGTGACCTCCCTTCAGATACCTAAACCCTTACATGCTGAATTCCAGCTGACATTCCCAAAGGAAATGGAGAACAAATGAATGGAGAACAAAAACAAATGATGTGAAGAAAATAACCCCTTCGTCCTCAACATTTCAGTGATACATATATGGGGCAAACAGACCTGCACACCAACACTAAAGCTGTCCCTGCACAAGTGCTCTGGTCAAGCAATGCATGAACTGATTGCTGAGTGTTTACAAACTTCTTCAGCATATTCACTATTCAAAGTATGAGGTATTAGGCACTTATATTATTTTTTAAACCATTGCCTACTTCTGAAGCATTTGTTAGAGTCATCAGTATTCAAGTATTCTAATTAGGATTTTTTTGGGGGTGGTGTAGGATTATGTTGACCTCTTGTTGGCCATAAATGTTTGCAATACCAGATCTGCTGCTGCTGAATAGCACTGGTGTGAAATAAGTTTCCTGGAAACTCCACCCATAATCTTGAGGAATTGAGACTTTTGATTAACAACCAAACTAGAAGGTCAATCTGACTTCATGAAGTGAAGTTTTAGTAGAACTGAAGCCAAGAGGGAGTTCTCCAGTTGTGACTGATGATGCAGTGTTCATCTCCACAGTCTGCCTAAGGAAAGAGATCCAACGGCATTTATAGTCTCCTCATTCTTTAACCTCCTTGGGATCCAAGCAAACAACTGTATGCACAGCTTAGAGGGGTAAATAGAAACAGGCCCTGTGGTATTTCCTATGGAAATCAAAGAAAATAAAATAATTGGAGAGAATTTTTCTCTCCAAAAGCAGAAACATGACAATTAATGGTATGCTGCATTTTACACCATTTCCTCACTTTTAGAAGGTTAGGACATGAAAATGCACCACTTCTGGGAAAAAGATGCCTATTCTCACAGAATCACAGAATATGCTGAGTTGGGAGGGACCCATGAGGATCATCGAGTTCAGCTCCTGGCCCTTCACAGGGCCATCCCCAAGAGTCGCACCATGATCCTGAGAGTATCATCCAAACGCTTCTTAAACTCTGGCAGCCTTGGTGCTATGCCCACTGCCTGTCAGGGGAGCCTGTTCAGTGCCCAACCACTTTCTGGGGGAAGAACCTTTTTCTAAGATCCAACCTAAACCTGCCCTGACACAACTTCAGGCCATTCCCTTGTGTCCTGTCACTGGTCACCACAGAGCAGAGATCAGTGCCTTCCCCTCATGAGGAAGTTGTAACTGTGATGAGGTCTCCTCTCAGTCTCCTCCAGCTGAACAGACCAAGTTTTGCTGTCTGTTCAGGGGTAGCATGGATGGCTCCCCCAGAGCCACGGGGAAGGGTACATGCTAAGGAGAAAGTGATTTAGGGACACTCAGCTGCAGTGCTGCTCTTCTAACTGAAGCACAGCTTCCACTTTATCTTCTGGGAAGTAGGCAGGAACCACAGCCCAGCACAGAGTCATCTCTGCCCTCCTCCAGGCTCCCCCAGAGCAGGTATGCTCCCCTGTTTGAAGAGACAGCTTCCTAAACGCTTCAAACACCAACCTGCAGGGAAGCATTCAGTGTGCTCCCAGGAATCAGCATCCCTTTCCTCACACCCCATGCTCCTAGGTCTGGGCACACACCCTCTGTGTTCCTCATGCTTGGGGCTCCTGTGGGATGTAGTGGTACTTCCAGCACTGCCTTGTGGCCCCAGCAGGACCACTGTGGGGAATTTTCTTCATGGATTGATGATTCCATTCTGACCAGAGTGCCTATCTCTTCTTGTCATGGTGAGCTTCCCTAACTAATGGCCCTGTTTCCAATGAGCCTGGAAAAAGCTTGAACTGCATTTCTGAGCGCAAGCCTGCTCTGAAAAGCTTGCCCAGTTGTAAAGTTATTGAAAGTGTTTACACATGTAATGTTATTGCAAGAATATACACAACTGTGTCTTTATTGATTGCTTTCCTAGTTATGGAAGCATTTCACTGCTTTAAACCCCACAGCTCACCTTGCAACCTCCCCAGCATAATCATGCCCCATTTAATGCTGTTCTAATATTAGCAGACCTTTGTTTCCACAACCTGGATTTTCCATATTTTCATCCATACAACCAGCAGAAAGCTCATGGCCAAATAACAATGAGCTCATCTCAAATGCTTAAGCAGCCAGTGCCAGGTGAACAAATTGTCTATTATTAGACTCTTTCATGCTCTAAGAGCTTTTGTTCCCTACTTGTCTGTCTTAACACCTGCTGTTGCAATGTGTATCAACTTTCAGAACATCATTCCCAGTAACAACAGAATGTAAAATGTATTTGGGGATTGCTCAAACAGAAAGTGATTAAGTTTTGTAATGGGAGCTTTGTCAAGCAAAAGGGAAAAAAAATAAGACATGGTGATGGGACTGGAGTAATTATGAATATAAATCAAAAATCTTCACTGAGTCAACACAACAAAAAGTTAGACATTCGATTGCAGTAAATTCATTCAGCAGCATTCAGCAAAATACTAATAGTTGTGAGAAATGAATTTGTATTAGTAGTAGTAGTAATAGGAATTTTTTTCCTTCAGTGAGTTTCACACAAATATAGAGTGTTTGACTGGTGTGTGAAAGCGTTGATGGGATTGTGTGGGTTGGGCATATGGAAAAGGTGTAACCCAAACCCAGCAGCTTAAAAAACACATATATAGATATTTAAAAATATTTAGCAGTGTGATCCAAATGTTAGAGAAGGAAATCATAATTAACAGGTTATAAGGTACGTTATGAGGAGGTCTGGCTTTTACTGGAGCAAGAACAGTCATGGCTCGTGGTAGAGAAATGGACTACTGTTCTTATGTGAGATGGCTTTTTTTCGTTTTACATTTTTCTTCTGTTCAGAAAATCAAACTTGAATGGTTGCTTTTACAGCCATGAAATAGAGCTGGGGAGAGAAGCATGACCTGTGAGCAGAGGCTCAGTGACCACCTGGAGTGGGCAAAATTCTTGCCCACGGCTGAATGGCTTCCCCTTCTCACCAGTTCCATTTAAGTCCATTTATAACAAAATTCCCCGTTATCCCCTTCTCACCTGCCACATCTATTTAGATTGTAAATGGTTTGGGCCAGGAACTGTCTCTCACTGTGTGTTCATACAATGTACAGCACGTGGGGCTCCAGGCTCCATCAGGCTGTTGCAGGAGTGTGCTGTACACAGTAAACAACACATAGATCCATCAACAGTGAAATCCAAATCATTTGTTACCTCCTTTTACTCTGCAATAAATTCTGAGCTTGGTTTAGTATTGCTGTTGGAAAGAGCTTAAGGCCAGTTCCTAGAAAACCAGAGTCCAGGTGTTAGATCACTGATTAAATATTCAAATAGCAAGCAAGCTTCTCTTACAAACAACCCCAAAAACATTTCCTATACAGAAGTCAGTTTTTCTAACAAACCTTTCTCTAATCTTCCTTCTCAAATCACACACTACAAGCATATATATGCATTGCACCTCTTTCTGCACAGGACACAGCTATGTACCACCATACTTGTAGAGAAAGCCTTCTGGCTGCATTTTATCATTCTCAAGTCAGAACTGAGGGTAGGGAGGATTCATTATTGATTTTTCTGGCTGCTTGTATAATATATATCACCTGGTCTCACCAGTCAAAAAGGATGAGAAAATATTAATACAAGAAAGGTGAGGATACAAAGCAGTCTCTGCTAAAGAAGGAATTGCTCTGCAGAAGTAGTTAGTCTGAATACATCTGTTAAAACAGGAAAAAAACCCAACAGCAAAGTTACTTGAACATGTACACCACATTCAAATTCAAGGAAAAAAAGTTATTTTTGGACCGTAACTATGGTAAGGGTACATTAGAGCCTCTGCTGCACTGCTAATAATGAATAAGAAATCTGAAGGCAGAAAGTGAAGTGTTCATCGGAGTTGTTTTAACTTACTTGCTGCTACCCACAGCTATCACTGCACACGTGCCTCAGCTGTCCCTCGTGTCCCTGGCCAGACCTCTGGTCCCAAGGCAGGAGAGACAGATCCACCATAGTGACTGTCTGTCCTCCAGGGACATTCCCCACTGTAAGTTGTTCCAAGTCTTTGCACCACCTTTGTCTTGTTGAGAGAGAAAAACCAGCCATGGGTTTGAGGGAGTGATAGATCCAAACCATCCTCTTTCTTCAGAACTGAGCAAAGATTAGTCCACAAAGGAATCACTAGCTTGGACTTCCAGCAGGAAAATGCTCTGCTCTGCTTTCACAAAAGTATATGCAAAATGTTGCATGCTAACTTCAATAAGTTAGCATAAGTTAATCCTAGAATTATTAAGGTTGGAAAAGATGTCTCAGATCACTGAGTCCAACCATTCTTCACCAACCCCTTCAACTCAACCCCTTCTTTCACCAGTAATATCTTAACAAAGAAGAACACAACATCCCCCCTTATTAATAGAAAAGCAAAATATTAAAGAACCAAACAAGAAAGTTGAGATCAAATGTGGGAAAAGCAAAAGAAAAAAGTATCACTTAGGTGGCCCAGGGTCTTCCTGAGCTATGATGTTTATTTGAGAGCTCACACAATATAAAAAACAAAGTTTGGGAAACACAATCACCCATACAAAAATCTGGCGAGTGCATGACATGAAGCCTTGCTGTTAGACATACTAATCCCTATTTCATGTGTGAGATTTATTCCGAGCATTTGTTATTACACCTCTGAACATAAACATAAAACACATATGAAAGCTAACAGGCAGGACAATTCACTCACATAGATAGTCCAAAACACATCTGACATGGTCCCTTCTATCAGATGGCCAAGCACATCTTTCTTATAAGATCCTATATATCCATCAGCATAAAAGAGACATTTCTGCCTCTGGTGTTGCACGCTGGTATCACATGGCCGCTGTAAAAGAGGTTCAAGGGGCTCATGAATCTGCCTTAGCCATCAAAGATAAACAAATCTGGAACTCATTAGTCTTCACACAGCAGTGTTTTGGCACACAGAGGAAAAGGAGTTATCAAGACTAAATTCAGAAAGGTTGATATATGTATCTACATCTCAAAATGTCTGTTAAACTGCCAACATGCTTCACATAGTCCCTGTGAGGTTTGTATTTTTTCCTGCATTGTTTAAGCTGTCAAATGTTAATGTGTTTCTGGCTTAATTTATTACACTGATATGACAAGTTATGAGCAAATGTATTCTTGTTTACTACTGTTAATATTTTGGTTATACTCATTAAGAGCAGTTTTAAGATTAGTCTTTTTTGTTATTTTGCATAGTGGAAAAGAAGCAAAAGTCTTCAGCAAGGACTGCAACCCTCTGCTGATTGCAGCACAGGCCTCAGACTGGAGTGGTCCA
This sequence comes from Neopelma chrysocephalum, assembly GCF_003984885.1. NCBI lineage: Eukaryota > Metazoa > Chordata > Aves > Passeriformes > Pipridae > Neopelma > Neopelma chrysocephalum. The sequence continues at coordinate 146,201 of NW_020897760.1, forward strand.
ATTAACTATTAAATCATCACCACAGATCAGGACAAATCCTAATTAAGGGCATTCCCAGTGCCTGTCTGATGGATGAACCATCTGGCTGCTTATGAGATCTCACGTGGATGTGAGATGGACACTTCCACTAAATGAAAGTCCAGAATGTGCTTGTAAAAAGGTAGAGTGGCTTTCTTCACTTGCACGAAACTGAGATGCATATAATTTGCTTTAATGCCAGTAGGGTCACCCTCTCCAACTTAAGGGATGGCACAAAGTATTTCCCAGCCTTTCTTCTGAAGAGTCCAGTAGCTTTTTGTCATATTTAGGCCTCTTTAGCCTCCTAAGAGAGCGACAGATTCATTGATGGAGAATGAATTCACTGCTAGTTTACAACTACTAGTATACATTTTCCCAAAGGACTATGTGTGTCTGTTGGCAGAACTATGATCATCTCATATAAGTGCTCATATAAGGCACTGTGATGAGCACCTACATCAGGCTGCCATTCACACAGCACAATATAACATGACATAGCTCAGTCACAAACCCTATTGCGACACAAATTTATAAGTAGAGTTGGATTAAGACGAGGAATTCTGGCATGGTAATTATTTCAATATTCTGAAGTTTGTTTTAATTCTCCTTTGAAAGGAAAAGAAGGAAATCTAGAAGGTTTGAAAAATTACCAAGTAAATTGGATAAGTCTCTAAAATGCCACTTGGTTGCATAATACAGAGACAGGAACTTGGAAGTCCCAGATGAATGGGAGTCTCAGGACTCAGGAGCCAATACTATTGGTTTTCCATGCACACACAAAGCCCAGAGCTGCAGCAATGGACTGTCAAGTTGTCCATCAGCTTAGACTCCTATGACTCTTCCAGTCTACATCCAACCAGCTACAGATCCTGCTCAGATCCTCACAAAATGAAGTGTCCAGGTAACTTTCCGGGAAATCAACATCTGTCTGGGCAGGAGCAAAGTCCTTGACAAATATGAGCTCCCTAACTTGAGGGCATCCCTGTTTATGTCCAGGAATAGAACTACATGATTTCATGAGAACTGTGGGTGATAAAAGTACATCCAAGACAATAGCAGAATTTCTGTCACTTTCAGTTGCCTTTGGGCCGGGTGGCTACATCTACAACACCTTGCAGTATTTACTACATATTGCAAAATTAATTGCAATAGTGATAAATTGCCAACAAAGCCTTAGCTCAGAAGTATTTACTTATGTGGCAGGGTTTCTTAGCAGACAAGTTGAGATTTTTCTCTTCCAGTAGCTCAATGAGGCAGATGGTTTGATTCAGTGTGGCTACAGAAAAAGAGCCAAGGCAATTCTGGGGCCATGTGTGAAAAGCCTTCACATCAGGGCTCAAGAACAGAGCTGTTGTAACATTCAACAGCTGTCTTTGCTGGAAGAGCACTGACAAAATTATGGAGAATGCGGCAAAGAACAAACATCAAGTAACTATTGGAATGGCTTCTGCAGAGGCAGCTGCCCTGGACTTACTGGCCTGGTAGGCTCTGTCCATCCATAGCTCACACAGTTCATGGGGGCACAGAGAAGGGGATTCTTAACTCGTCCACTCATTCCCTTGCTTTACCAGGAATGTGATTTATGTGTGTGCTTTAATAAACATGAAATGCCTTATAGTCATGTGCCTTCAAAGTATCTCTGCATATACTTATCCCAAGGACACCAAGAATGGCATAACAGGCCTTTTTTATAGCACTTCCTCAGGTAAAGAACAGCAGATGAACTCCGGGTCTTGCTTCTGTCCATATGTGACACAGCAATAATGAGAATACAGTTTTGATTGAAGGGACTTATTTTTCCACAGGCTGTGGTGCCCCTTGGAAACACACAAACACGAACTCCATTCTGACCTATCAGTATGCTATTATATCTTCCACTATTATAGCACTGCCTATATATTGCGTTACATTTCACTATATCAGCAATCCTAGATATACTTGTCCTATCACTTATCAGACCCATATTATACATACATAATTTTTTTTTAGAATTCTCTGGCAAGCAGTCTGAAACAGGACCAAATTTCTGGTTGCTACAAGCCAGTCCAGCCATTCTGAGGAAACATGCCAATTTGCAGAGGTCCTTTATATACAGTTTGCAACAGATACATAAATTTGATCTGTTTCAGCTATTTTTGCCTGAGGTATCCCAATATCCAGCTAATCCAAATTTCCAGGTTAGGACGATGAGGCAATCAGGCTACAGACCTTTGCTTGCTTAACCATAGGAGGCACTACTCTCTTCTCAATGCTTTACAGTAAATCCTTGGCACAGCTTTCATTCATTTTCACTTCACCACCATAGTGTGAATTGGCCTCCAATGCTGACATTCCTTCTGCCTAAACATGCTTTCCCCCTTTATTTTCTTTGTTGTGCTTCCTGACATTTTTATTTTCAGGGTCACACACTACTCTACTGCATATTTTGAGCAAAGCAATAAAATTACTCACATAAAGCCCCTGCAAGAACTGGACCCGTTGCTTTCATCCGTGAGCCCCACTCAAGCTTGATTGTACAGATCTGAATAACTGGAATATGTTTTAAGGCATAAAAGCACATTGTTTCATATGCTTAGGAAAGTCGGTGATGACGGGTAGATCTCAGCCTGCGTTGGAAATAAAGTACCTCTCTAACAAGTTGTCAATCTCAATTAAGACATCAACATGTCAAATTAAGAAGGTACTGCTGCACAGCCTATTGTTGAACTGTGTGTCAGGTGAAATAAGCACTAATTATACACTTAGCCAAATATGTCTGTTCAATATTACTTCAAAACTAAGGTCACTGAGTTATTGTGAAGTGGTAGTTTACACTATTTTGGATCCCACCAAATGGCAGGTGGCCATACAAATATGCAACTCAGCATGTTCTGCTTGGTCCCCACAGCTGTGCTGCCAATCAGTTAAGGATGGCTGCAAGTAAATGCTAATTAGCTTCTGTTGATCTGCATATTCCAGCAGCCTCCCAGGATTCCCATTTTGATATGCAAGATTGCCAGTTGGGTATGTGATTGAATTAAGAATCAGAAAAGATTTTATCTTCCATGCAGGAAAATGTGGGTCTGAATCCCCAGCAGAGGCTGTTATCACTCTGATTTATGTTTGGCAATGCCTGTCATTGGAGTGGTAGCAAAGGCTCAGTGCTAGAGGGTGCTACCTCCCTTCTTTTGAAGGAGAAAGAGCCTCCCCATTAAGAGCAAACACTCACCATCTGGGGTCTGACCCACTCCTTGGCTTTGACATTTGCAAGGCTTCCACGTCTGCTTCCCCATGCAGGGTCCAGCAGATGCTCTTCTGTAGGTTGACTGGCCCTCAAAAAATAAAATAGAAATTAAAAAGAAAAGATAGAAAAAAAATCAAAGAGCAAACAGACTTAGAGTGATAGGTTTGGGTTTTTTGCATTGGTAGGGTTGCAAGAGGCAAAAAAGAAAAAATTAAAAAGATTTCCCAAAGTTTTCCATAGCCCATTAATAGTTGGCTGGTTATGTTTGCAAGGACCACTTAAGAAAGAAACGGTTGGAAAGTTGCACTTCTGGGAGCAAAGTGTTTAGATTTTGCACCTGTACTTCATAAGTGAAAAAAATATGACCTCATTATGTAAACATTACAATAACAATTTTCAGAAATTTTGCTTGGCTCTGCTATTAATGAGCACCGGTTCCCTGTAGTGAGGAAATTATATTTCTCAGAAACCGCTCACCACATATGACGGCAAAATAAAATTTGTCTCATCTTTGTGATTTTTCTCTTTATGGTTTGATCAGACATCAGAAGAAAAATTATTATTTAATTACCCTGCCAAGTTTCTGTAGGTTGTTATCAAATTGTTTCTTGTCTTGAAAATAAGTGAAAAAAACCAGTTGGCTTCAGAGTGATGGAACATTGTATTCTGTGTTAAAATGCTGGGAAACTGTTCTTCCTTAGGGATTTGAAGTTGTTTTCTTTTTTAAATGATGCTGTTCTCCCATTCATAAAGCTTGTCAGCTCTCTGCTGTTAACAAGACACCAAAGTACGTGAGCAATAATCCAGTTCAATAAAGTTTATAGGAGAAATTAATAGGTAAGATTTCACTGCAAATTTCAGTAGCATATTAATGTACAAGCCCCTGAAAACAAGATTACAACCACTGTTTTAAAAGGTACTTGTGTACCCTGACACAGTTGAAGTTGAAAACATCCTCCTTTTTCTAAAGGACATAAAAAACAAATTGATGGGTTAAGAGGCAACACTTCAATGTGTCCCCAGTATATTCAAAATTGCTCTATTTATGTGTTAAGAATTAATAAAATTCAAAAAGGAGGGAAAGTGTTTAAAAGAAAGAAATGACTGACAAGAATTCTAAGTCAAACAAGGCTTGCTACCCCTTCTATTACACGTACTCAAATGAGTCTTGGTCTTAATTGGAGGAATAACCTACATACATATCTATATCTATATAAAGATAAATATTATATAAATATACATATATGTATATGTTATATATACATATTTTTTATATATATCTGTGGGATGAAGACCAAGCTTCAATATGGGAGAAAGAGCTGTGAATTCATCCAGTGTACAAAAAACTTTAAGTTTTTATGTGTTAATGTTTATATAGTTTATATGTTTATAAGAAATTGGAATTATCTATAAACTGAGAACTACTAAAATCATGTAAGCCCATGCTTTAACCAGGTCAATTTTTAATAGGCTGTGCATTATCACTATATATATGGCCCCAATTCCACAAGGCAATGAAGCACATGGTTAACTTTAAGCATCCTTGAAGTCAAAGAGACTTATTTGCTTTGTTAAATTAGGGCCTTGGGCTTTGGTGTTATTAAATAATATGTCATACTTCTCTCCATTAAGCAAACTGCAAGAACCAGACAGTTTGGGAGGTGTTTTGTTTTAACTTTTTGCAATGATGTGCTCAAAACAAGTATCTTTGTCCTCAAATACATATGGGCAAGAGTAGCTTCGTGCCCTAACATATTGCACAAGCTTCAAGGAACTCAGAAACTAACACTGAGAATGGATAAGTCAGAAAATGTCACCAAAAGTGCAGTTCAATCTATTTTTATAGTTTTACCATTGACACATTTCAGAAGAAGGTTTTGAAGTGCTCTGTGACCTCTGTTTATCAGATCGCAGAGACTTACATCACTTGTCCAAGCTTGGCCAAAACAGACAAGGACTTTCCAGTCCGCGAAGCAGACTGGGAGAAAGCAATAAATATTGTACTGCATAAAATCTAAACCAATGCAAAAAAACCCAGAAAAAAGTAGCCAAATACACTCTGCATTTCTCACAAAACTGCAATTAAAGGCACTAAAGAAGTTATCAGGCAACTAGTTTAAAATAAAGAATATAAAATGCTTTTTTTATTTTTAATATGCATATGTGATAGATGAGGTGATAAAAGGTAATAAACAGTACTTGGGGTGGACATGCTATGAAACTCATGAAAAGCCTTTGTTGTTAAACAACATTAAATCTATGCACAAAGAGATAAGCTTAGGCTATTATATTTTGGAATAAATGCTCTATTCATGCATTCTTTACTATCAAGTGAACTGCTGTAGTACTGGTGATACTGCTTTGCAGAAGGACTACTAAGAGGAAAGATGTATTTGAACAAGATATCAACATATCATTCCTTACATCAAAATAATAAAAGTTGTTTGTCCACTTAGCTCTACATTCACATTTCATCTTTGTTTGTAAATCAGTGGTTTCACCTAACAAGGTAGAGCCTGATTTTTGCTTTTGTTCAGTAACTCCACAAAAATAAATACCAGAAATTGACAGTTAGTGTACATATCAAGGGGAAAAAAATCTCTATAATGAGAATTATTAGCTCTTGGACCTGTCTTCCAAGGGAAAAGGTTATTCTATTGAGTTCTTACTGTCCTTTTAGTTTAATTGTAGGACAGAATCTTGCCTCAGCAGTGAGGAGTGAACCCAAGACAAAGCCCATGTGTACGAGCAATCTTGCACTGACAATCGAAAACAGAAGAACTACTGAAAGAGGAAAGCTCTAAAATGGCAGCATAAATCTAAATAATCTCACTCAAACTATATCAAAGCTAAAAGCTATTCAAACTAATTTCTCTGGAGGTTGGGCTGGACAATCTTCAAGCAGGAACCTGCTTCATTTTATGGATGCGAAGTAATATGATTCCTTTCACTGGTTCCAGGGTGACTGAACTAAAAGATGGGGTTTTAAATATGATGGGAATAATCTTGCTGAGGTGGCTTCAGTATCCCGAGAGCTCTACACAGGCAATATATAACATTAGCTCTTGTCAAAGTGACCAGAAATTGGTCACTTGATAGCAAACCAAATAAATAAATAAATACTCTGGTTTACATCTAAATATATGTTCCTATCTTACTTTTTTTCCCTAATTTTACCCTTTTCATAGGCATTGGTCACTAAAACTGACCAGTTGAGATCCAAATCCCTCTGAACTTAGAAAACTTGTAGGAAGTTTGCTCCAGAACCACACATCTCTCAATGAGAACAATGAGGGAGGACACAGCTTGACAGCTAGGGCGTAAAACTCCCATTCTTTCCTTAAACACAAAAATGATGAAAACATTTATTATGAAACATATTTTCCATTACTGTATTGTAGAATGTAAACAAGTTCTCATGACATATGGGGCCATGTGTTTCCTTAAAGAGGTGTTATGTATGTCAGAAGCAGCATATGTACCGTGTGATACAGCTACCACCATGGTAAGCATTTGTTATTGCCTAGTGAACAGGTGCATAAAATCCCCATGTAAACAGATGTCATAGCTGCACTGACATCTCTTACTCATGTCTACTCCTGCAGGAAAATGAGGGGGTTTGTTTCCCCTTCTTGGGTGTTTAATGTGGACGGCCTAGACTTGTGTGTTTGCATCTTCCCGCTTTCACATAGCTCCTTCTTGACTGCACAGTGGCTTTTAGAAGGAAAAAACAGCCCAAGAAGAATCATTTTCTGTAAGGGACTCCAAAATGATGCTCTTTCCAGAAGTCTCCATACAGACAATTTTAACAGACATATCCAGTTTCATAAAGAAACTAACTCAATACAGAGAGTCCTGAAAGGTACAACCAGATTTTCTCTTGATTTGTCTCTTACCCCCTACAAGACAATTTTTCCCAAAAGAGAAAATTTTTAAAATAACAGATAATTCAAGTGGATCCCACTAGAACAACTCAAAACATACAGAAACACTAGGAGAATGTCTGACCACTGCTTTTAAAGTCTCACTTTGCATGGTGATGCTCACAGTGGACTAAGTGGGACACAGCAGATCCCACTGGGGAGTCTTTGCATGACCAAGAGTCCCTGCAGTGGAGCCAACCCACTCACACTTCTCATGAGAGAAAATCGTCCTTCCCCACTAGTGATCTCAGAGTTTCCTGCACATCTCACGAGCTCCAGGTGCTGTTAATTTACATCTTAATTAGTACAACCCTCAATTATCAGGTTGCTTTGATGAGAATGAGACAGAACCTTGCAGAACCCTTTGTACAAATCGCCTGAACCCTTTAGAAGACTCAGTAATGTAAGGAGTAAACATAAATATGTCATTTCCTTTTGTCAAACATATGCATTCAAGTCAGGCAAAAAGTCTCGAAAGCTAAGTGTGGTACAGCTTCACACAAACATGTAGGGGCTTGTGTGCCAGATCTGGCTCTTCCTTCTCACACCTTCTTTTAAACCGAGATATTTGCCAGAACTTTTCAACGTAAGCCAAGGCTGTGGCTCTCTGCTGTTCTCAGACGTGGTCACATTTGTGCTTGTCCTTGCTTAGTACATATTAAAATAATATTTTTTTCTCCCTTTCACCCTTCCAGAGCAAAGTAGTCTGTTTTTGCTCAGATACTAAATTTTTAATGCAGTTTTCATTTTAAATTCCTTTAGCACAGTTTCTGTGGTTCTCTTTGCCTTCCTTCTTTCCCCACTCCCCTCTGCTGTGGCTTGTCAGACAAAAGAAAAAGCCATTCTCTCAAAATTATGAAAAAAGACAGTATATTATGAACATGAATCTGGGCTTGATCCAAAGCCCACTGGAGACAAGGCTATTCTTTGCGTTTATTTCAACAGGCTTTGGATCAGTCACTCCCTCAGCAAAAGTCTCTCAGCACAAATCATTTAAGTCACTAACCATGGCAGGTTTCTTTCCAGTGAAACACAGTATGGGTGGCAGCAGCTAACCCTGGAAAAAATGTATATGGTAAATCTGAGCATGCTCAGCACCTTATTTATGGCAATTTCTGACAGAGAAGCCAGGGTAAACAATATCCATAAATTACTAATAAGGGAGGTGGTGTGTGCACCAGAAGCAGCACGGGTGCAAGCTGTGGCCCTGTTCAGGTGGCTGAGGACCTACCATTTCTTGGCTTCCCTGGGGTTTCTATGGACTAGTGATGACAAATCACAGTGGGAGCCTGTCCTTTATAGAAAATGTCCTGCAAGCCCGATCCTGCCGACAGGGATGAGCTGAGGCAGGGAAAGGAGTAAAGCACAAGCCAAGGAGATGGAAGGTAAATCTGCTGGGGACCACCTGGGAGAACTGATCCTTCCATGGAGAGACAGGCCTATAGGAAGGAAGAGAAAAAGTGCTGCATGGTGATCATCACCGACTCCACAGATTGCCAGCAAACATCAGTGGTTGGCTGCAGGTGTGGAGCTACAGACGGCAGAAAGGTCTCTTCCCTGGCCAGAGGGGTCCAACCCAGCTCCAGCCAACTGCCTTCAGTCACCTCTCACTTCTGGACACATCTCTGATTTTTTTTTCCAGGAACATCTCTCAGCCAAGGACTGACCTGATCTGGCACAGCTGAGCTGGAGATCAGACAAGATCACAGCCTAGAGCCAGTGGTACAGCTGCAGGCTGTAGCACGGATCCATAGTACACCCTGGGACTAGGGAATCATCTTCCTTTCTTCTCTGCTTCCTTGCATTGCCTTTCCAAGAATCTGCAGCACAGAGAAAATCCAGTCTGCTGGTTCACAATGATATCTACATTTCCAGTATTTAAGTACCATTGAGAGATGGTCTACAGCCATTTCCCAAGGAATTTTTCCACAGTTCTTATTTCTGAGCAAAGGAGCAAGTTACAAGTCTGGGCCCAAATGAGAAAAATAACCATCACATCCATATAGCCCAATCTTTCTTCTCATTCCCTGATCACTTCATAAAGTGTGAACGAAACCATCTTTAACTGACACCAGTAATTTCATACTACAGTCTTTTAAGGCAGTACTTTTTAAACTTGTATCAAACCAGAATGTAGGATCTGAAATTGATATTAAAAATTCCCCTCTGAGCTGCCTCATTGAATGTGCATATCCTTCCTGTGTTGTCTTGGTCTTTCTGGGAGCATTTTCATTGTGAAAAATAGATTCCTCCATTTTTCTTTCTGGCAGGAAAAATCTTTGGTGCATCAGTGGCTGGATCAGTGGCTGAATCAAATGAAGGGATTCATCCCAAGATCAGTTCTGTTTTCCATCCCTCCTCTCAACCAGTACTGAGCAGCAGGGTTGGGACAGGCAGATACACAGCATAAGGACCTGTTGTTACTCAACATTCAAGTATCAAGGCAGCACAGAGGGGAGAAGATATTCTTTCAGAGAGGAGCAAAATAACTTCTGGTCACAGCATTCACTCAGTTTTTACACTTTGAGATAGGAGTAATATGATTTTAAACTTTAACTAGAGTTACTAAAGAAAAATGGCTGAAAGAATATATTTCTGGATCCAAAATTTGGATCCTAGAATGGGATTCATGACAGGGGTTTTATTTGCTTTAGTTACACATACTTCTGATTGCTCCTTGGGGTCTTTAGCAGAAATAATAGAAAAAATGAGCCAGAAAATGAGCCAGAAAGCAGACAAACTGTTTTGCCCTTATAAAGTGAAAAAATAAATGGGATAAATAGGGGAATGTGTTAGAAATTGTGATGTTTATAAACTAAAAATTATTGGGGAAAATAAAAGGATGGAAAGCCAGATTGTTAAAGAGTTGGCTTTCTAGGGGGAATTAAGTACTATGATATATGCTAAACCATGTTGTATCACCCAAGGTCTATTAAAATGTCATTCTATGGTCCAAATTTTACCTTCCCCCATCATTGCTGGTGTTTGTTTTCATAGAGCCTTGACTTAGCTCCGTAATGCCACTACTGAGTAGGGTCCCTTGAGAAACTCCATTCCTCTGTTTTATTTTTATAATTTTCTCTGGTGATTAATTTCTGAAAACATATTTCAACCTTTCAATTTCTAGCACATATCTCATTTCACATGTCATGGGAAGCAAAAATGTATTACTTTTTGGGGGGGGTGGTATTTCCCTTCTCTCCCACCTCCCATATTTGACTAAATCATTTCTTTTTCAGCTTAGCAGAAAGACAGAGAGGTTTTGGTATGTTGCCACAGTTTTTAGCCTGGTAGGGCTGAGACACCACAGACCAGGCTGACAGATCCACTGACCCCAGCAGGGCTTCACTGTGCTTCTCCCAAACAGTGAATGATCCAGTATCCCAATATTTCCCAGTACCAGCACTATCCAATTAGCTTTGGCTGGAGTAGGTTGACAGAAAACTGGAGAAAACGTGTTCTACTTCAGGTTTTTGATAGTTGATTTGGACCCCATGCTGTGATGAAGTGCTGGATGCTGATATGCATCAAATCAAACAGTGCAGAGGTAAAGCTGCATGACAGCTTAAAAAAAAAAGTAGGAGAAATAAAAGAGAAATAAGTGATCCTTCATTTCCAAGGACTTCCGTGTCTTATCCTTCCAGAAGATTGCTACAGCTAGCTCAATTATTACTTTCCTGGGATGTCTTGTTTGTTTCCACCAGACGGAAGTAATATAAAATTATGTAAATCAGCTTTCTTGAAGTAAAGAATCATGGACCAGTCAATAATGTTTATGCATTAAGAAAGGGCAGCTCCTCCTGGAAGAAATAACACAGGGAGCCGATCATAAGTAAACATTTCTAAACAGACAAAGGGCTGGTCCCTGCAGCACAATATATTATCATATTTCCACATAATTAGTTTGTTTTCCACTTGAAATCAGAAAACGATTCGACATTCCATTCTGTGCCTCAGGATGGTGCATACAGTACAATTCTCATGTGCAGGTTCATATGTTGAATAATTAGTAAGAATTAATCTGTTGAAATTAAAGTTTGGAATATTATAGAACTCATGAATAGTGCATGGAACAATCAAGTAAATTAAACCAGAAACAGAATTTAGGAAGCCAGACAATAGCAGATGACTGCTGGCAATCTGTTTTTTAATCAGTGCGTTACAAGCCAGAGGGATGAATATTGTTACTGACTTTGGAAAATAGTGTAAAACGTTAGCAGGCACAATAAAGACAACTTAGGAAGTAAGCACATTTTTACTATGTCTGTCTAAGAAGGGCACTTCAAAAGGACCTGCTCACTTAGACGTGTATGTGCTCTCCAGGATGCTCAGATCGAAAAAGATTGGACTTACAGAGCATCCTGTACTTTTGGTCTGCTCTGCAAGTGCACCAAGGACTTCCAAGAGCTCCATCCCTGTCTATTTTAAAGTTGCATTTGCCTATCTGGAGTAAAAAATGTGTAAGTTTCTTTTTAGTTTCTTTAAAATTACTGACTGAATCATTATAAATCTCAGGCAGCATGAGAACAGGGTGGCAATTTCTCATTTTAAGAATTCAGAACAGCTATACCTTAGTCCAATTTTATTTTAAATGCATCTAACCATCATCAAGATTTTAGGTTTTTTTGCTTGCTTTAGTGTGAAGAAAGCACTGGTCATGTCTTTAAAAAAAAAAATTGAGAGCAGTCAGAAATCCTGTGAGGACTAGGTTGACTCATGCTGAAACATATATATTCCTTCCCTTGAAGGGAAGAGCCTTAAATCTACATGCACACTTGACTTTTTCTGTTCTGTATGATCCTGTTAAATTGGAAGACGTTTCCAGATCTGTTTGAAAAATGGCCACTACAGTTAGCTGAAACTTCAATCTTGAAAATGAATGAATGGAGCTGGTCCAGTACATTGGCTCTGGACCAGTCTTTAAAATACAGCAGAACAATGAATAACTGAATTCACAGCCAGCTGGTATCATAGTTGGGCAGTGAAAGTGTCAAAATATTAGTGACTTTTTTACATTTGTCAAAATCATTGCCAATATGGGAAGCATGGGCAGCTTGCAAATGCGAATCTTACACCAAAATAGTTTTAAAATCTTGCCTTAAGAATGTGAGTGCAGCTCCTGGTTTTATCTCATCCATCACAGAAAAGACGGAAGAGAATAAAATATCTTTTACTTAGAAGATAAAAGCTATTATTGATTTATCATCAAACATCAACTACTAATGTGGTTGAGTGGTGCTATATGCCCTGAAGGAATAATGGATCAACCAGCATTTCTGTGTCTTATTTTCTGGAGTCTAATAAGTCCATTCTAATATGTCCATCATCTGATTTGTTTCTAAAATGTAGCATGAAGGGTCTCCTATAAAAAATAAGTATAAAATTTATATCTGTATATACATACTCACACAAGGTAAAAGAGAAGGAAACAGAGTTTGGCCATGCTTCAGTTCCAGGAGAGAAAAAGAAAAATAAACATATGTTAGTGGTGTCTGACACATCTTTCTGCTCCAATAATTTGAAAAACGTTTGTTTTATTTTTAAAACAAAATTTCACTGGCATTCACTGGATGATGCAGTTGAGATAGTTTCACTCTTTTTGGAAAGAATAAAAAAGCATCTACATGATCGAGTCACTCCACTGCAGCAGAGCCGAAAGTCCCTGTGCTCAGTTTATTCTCCAGTAAAAGATGCTGGAGAATTTTTAGTACCTACATTGTGTGTGCTTTCTTACCCTCATTGAGGCAGATCTGTTCAGGTATCAGGACTCCAAAGGGGCTACATCAATTATCCTTCCTGTGACTATGTACATGACAGCCCAGGACCACTCAAACCAAACACATCTATCATGGAACACAATGGATTTTCACAGAGAGTTTTGGAGACCTGAACCCTCTGATAACTTATTGATGATCTCTAAAGGCCTGATGTGCAAAAATGAGTGCACAATTAACTCTCCTGACCAGTTATATTAGCATCTATGGAAGCAATCATGGAGCTAATTAACTTGGGAGCTGCAGCTCCATCACGCACAGGTGGATTTGTGGGAGGACAGTGCAAAACTTCCACTGACGCGTTTCAGACACAAATCAAAACACAACTTTTAAAAGAACAGGACATACCTACTCGTTTTTTCATTGAAAGACTAATTTCCAAATCAAACACATGCATAGGCAGATGTATACTTTGTATAAATAAATTCCCCGCAGTAATTAAGAGAAGCTTTTAACTGCCTCTGTGCCCAAATATTTATTGATTCCTTTTTTTTCTTCCTTTGGAATTCATTAGTTAAATGAATAACCTCTTTATATTCCTCTATTAGTTTTATACTGAAAACCAGGAACCTGTGCTATTTTTCCCTGCTCCTCTGCAATGTTCTTATTTCAGCAAAGTAAGGTTTGAGCTGGAAAGTTTCCCTGAGAAGATTTTCATTTCTCATCTTGTCTGATGCAAAGTAAAGAGTATGCCAAGTGCCACTGACCTTAACTCTCCTGAATCAAAAATATCTGATGTGATATATAGAAAACTTTGATGTGTAGATATGCTAATCAGCAGAGAAATGTCAAATTTGCATACATTTCAAGTGACCCAACAATATTTACCTTAGAGCTAAGTTTCATATTTTTCTGACAATTGCAGCATTGAACAAGTGACTCATTTAGCATATCTAAGCAGCATTATGTCACAGGGATTTACCTCAGAGTTGTTTGAAAGCATCAAAAAGATGAACATCACTGTCTGAAATTAACAACAAGTCTAATTTGATTTGACAAATGATGTTGATTTAGATAGGGTCACTAGCTATTGAAGATGCGGAGGACAAATAGTGCCTTGAAGCCTTGATAAAACTGAATATTTAAACAGTTCATTATGCAAATTTGCCCTCTACCTGTCAGTAGTGACTAAAGTATAGGGTTAGAGTGCTGGAGAGGCTCGGTGCTAAGAAGATGACTGGTATACATGTACCTGGCTCTTCTTAAAAAAACAAATCCATAGACATTTGCAAAGTGGATGTGCATCACCACTGTCCTCCTCAGGTTTGGCAGTGACAAAACAGACAAGGGCTTGATTCTGAAAACTTTCAGCATCAGTGCAGAAAACTTAATTTTACCAAGAGAGCAGGTAGAAATGGACATTTTCCTGTTGCATATTCGAGGCCTCATTCTCCAACCCTTTCTCACAAGATACACCCCCTGGGAGCCCACTGGGCTTCAGTGGAGCCACCTGCATAACCCCTGCTGCTGTTCAGGGTGAGGATGCTGGACAGGAGCCCTGCGGTGTAACCAGACTTAGAGACAGAATCATTAAGCTTGGAAAGGACCTCCAAGATCATCAAGTTCAACCCTTGAGTGAATAGCACCATGCCCAATAAACCATGGGCACCATCTCTAAAGCCTGGGAACCACAAACTCCCAGGTTGTTTACAGCTGTGTGCAACATCTGCACATAAGCCTCCACCATCGCTCCCGTATCACTCAGCCAACTGATACACATTAGCAGCAGAAACAGAAAGTCTTGTCCAAGACAAGACCTTGGCTTTTGAAAAAATACCAGAAGATACCATCGTCTATTCAAAACAAAGGTCTTTAACCCTTGAAGGTTCATCCTAAAAAATGAAATATACTGACTTGCATCAACCTTGTGTGGTTCTGGACAGCTGAGAACACACATTGCACCAAAGGAATGAAATGTGCAGTAAGTCAGAGTGGATATTTAAGTGCTCAGGAATAAATAACAATATTTGCATGTTCCAAATTCCAATACTTATTTTGAAAGCAAGTGGTGCAGAGTAGTCAATCTATACTGTAGCAATTCCTTAAAGTTATGTTCATCTTTTTTTTCTATATATATATATAGTTTTAGACATTTAGTACAGTAGTATACTTTAATTTTGACCACAGGTCAGCAGCTTTTAAGATACCACATGGCACTGTATATCTGGTTATGTTACGCTTTACAAGTTAACTTTTAGTAAGACATTTTCCACCATGTTTTCCTCAGAGCTCAGAAAAGCCCATCAGTGTAAGCCAGGCTGAATTATAACACAGTGCATTTAGAGAAAATGTCAGTTTAAGTATTGGCAAGTAGATACTATTGGAACAGCAGACAGAAGCTATTTAATTAAAGAAGTATGGGAGAGTGACAACAATACAGAGAGCAGACAGAAGAATATCTGTTCCAATTAGATCCTGGGAAAGCCTTGCATGGAGTGAGCTGTGCAGGGTGCCTGTGCAGCAGATGAGGGATGCTCTGCTGGCAGAGGGGATTGCACCCACACTGCCCCATAACCAGAGCTCCTGGTGATGCCTGTACACAGACCAAGCCCCACATGACTCAGGAGACAGTGCTCTTGCTCACAGCCCTGTGCATGAACACGGCATACCCACCAAGGAATGGGATTTCTTAGGGCTGAGGAACCAGGGAAATTTTTACACCACACGTGGTAGACTTGAGCTAAGCATAAAGCAGCACACTCTGTAGACTTCCCAGCTCAGGAGCTCATTAACACCCAGGAATCTAAGCCAAAAGCATCATAAACCTTTTCCATTTTATGCTTTTATCATGCAATCGTATTGACTCATTTACATTTGTTTTGGAGTATTTGTGTTTTCTTTATCCAGGTTATCCTATCTCCCCCTTGCTGGCCAGACTAATTGGGAGATGACTGTATTTACCATTTCCCCAGATCTGAGAAAACATGCCTTGTGAGCAACCTTGATTTGTTTATAAACTACTCCCCCAACTCTGCTGAGCTTGTAAGTTCTTGGCTAATTGCTCTCATGTCCATGAAATGAGAGAAACCCAAGTCTGAAATACATGGAAACAATTAGGGCAGAAAAAAAAAAAAAGGCTTTCCCTGTAAACAGATGTCCATGCCAAGATACCCTACCTAGAGCAACTGGCACGTGGTATGTTTGCAGATGGATCCACAGTAGGATCTAGCCACTTATATTTAGCATGCAGTGTTATTTGTTCTAGCTTGCCAGTGAGCAATAGGCGGGAGTTGGAAGGGGAACTCATCATTTTTGCACAGAAGTGCACCAGTACCACACCAATCACCCTTAATTATTACAAATGCAGCAGCCATTACAGGAATATCTGCTTTTTTCCTTCACCAAGCTATCTTAGAAGAGCATAGGTAAGCTGATTTGTAATGTGCTATCCTGTTATGTAGTTCTTCTGACATTTTGTTCACATGTGGAAAAATAAAGAGCAATACAGCAAAGTGTTTCAGCCTGTTTCATTAGGCTGGTAATTTCCACTGCATGGATTTTCTATAAACTCTGGTTAACATGCATGAAGTAATTCAGCAGTCTGAAGGCCAGGAGGGATCATTTGTGCATATAGTCAGATCCTCCTCCATAAATCGTGCCACAGAATTTCCCTGTCTTCATCCTCTCTCTGTACTCTGCCTTCTTACCAAGCTAAAACAATAACAAATCTTGACTTGAAGCCTACAAGTGATGAGAAAAATCTATCCCTTTTCTACATAAACTATTCAAAGCTCAAAATTAGTCACTATACCTTCAAATTTTTCCCCATTTGAATGCATTGATTACAAAATCAGAGTTGTCTTTGGACTGGACATAATTGTACTCCTGAAGCAAAAAGCTATTATTTTTTATGGGAAGAAAAATCACTTGAAGGGAATGAGAGCACTGAAATGTCAGACAGACTTGTTCTTTGGGCTCACATCCAAAAGAAATGGTTACATTTCCATGACCCACAAAGCAGGTGGTCATATTGACCCTTTCTGCCCCCAAACAACCCATAAGTTTACAAGCTGTCACCTTGGAGCAGTTTCTTTAACAAAGTGTTTGTCAATGTACAAGTATTTGATTCCTGACAGTTTGCATATGACAGCTTTAATATTAAGGTTTCCTTCTTATAGAAAGATGTTCCAAGCACTGTTGATCTCCAAGGTATTTTTGTCTTTTTAAAATCATAAGTCAAAATACCTTTTCTGGTAAAAGGGTGGTGATTGAAACAACTGTTATGATGGAAAAACTAAAAGCCCAGTCAGTTATTTATATATTTGGATGCAGAGTTCATCCTTCCATCCTGCTGAACAAGCACCTCTGCAATCTCTGTATGAAAATGAAAAGGCTGCTGGAAAACATCTCAACATTTCTGAGTTATTGCAAATGGCAGAATCCAGCAATCAATAATTGAACCAACTTCAAGGAGTGCACACTTCTTTAAGACGAAATTCTCTTTTTGCAAGCATTGTTATTCAGTGTCATTAATTTTATGACGGAAAGTAACTGTTTGGGTTTGGTTTTGTTTTTGTAAATCACGGTATCTTCAAAGCAGACTCAGTATTTTTGACTCCTCTTTTGCCATAAAGCAGATTTTCCAAGTGTTGCTAGACATAGCCAGTATTCACCAGTAGACATTCTACCTTTGAAGTTGTTTCTGAGACATTTCAGGGTAACTTACACTGCAGTTGCTCTGATAACTTTGTTACACCTCCAAGTATAGGCAGGGAGGCAAATAACCAGTTATTCAGGCTTGAGCAACACCAAAAAAATGTGGTTCTTCACCCTTTCAGGAGCTCTCCACTCGATAAGGATTTTCTCTATAGAAATGAAAGTATTAATATCTCATCTGAGTATCTCATAAGGGATGAAGATTGAAAGACATTATCATACTGTGGCTTTACACCCTTCTTCAAACCTGCTTTGTGAAGTTTAAAGGTCTGTGATGGCTTGTGAATAAATACAGGTAAATAAAGAGCTTTTATCATTAGAATTATTTCTTTTTACTAGAGGAAATCAAAACCACATACAATTTTTAAACTTAAAAAAAAACCAAAAAAACCCAAAAAAAGTGTCAATTGTAAAAAGAACAAGCAGCTGACAAATACCAGAGGATGAACAGCAAGCAGTGGTCTTCAGAATATTCCTGGAATGAATATCATTCTAGTGACTGGATTGCTGCCAAGACTTTTTATTCTGTGTTTTTAAAAATGCATAGACTAGGAGAGTCATAAAAGAATGTTTTTTCTCCAGAATATGCTGGAACAAAAGCCAGATATGCTTAGACTTTGACACAGACATTCATCATGTCCCAAGCTGAATCAGTTATTAATTCTGAAAGTATTAAATATGGAACGGTTTGAGTGTCTAATAAGTCTCCATATTATTCCGTTATAACTAAAATGTTAGACTGGCTGAATTTTCAGAAACATCCTCCTGTATATTAAGCTGTGTGAACTCAACCAAGCAGCACCTTCAGTCCTATTCTCCATGGGGACCTCCACCAGTTTGCCTGACAAGTTGAAGCACCAGGATTATTTTCATTTGCTTTGAAAGGGTTTCCACACACAGAGCGCAAGATCCACATAAAATTTATAGAAGCTTCTCATTTTGAAAGTTTGCTCTGCACTGGCTCCTGCCTGCTGGCCAAATTGCCATCTATATATAAGTTGTTATAGCTCATGGATTCACAAGAATTCTTAAGGACATTCACCATATTGACATAAGACTTCAGTATTTTTTGCTCCTAAATGAAGAAAAACCCTTACATTCAGGAGCAAAAAGACACCTTTACAGTCTAAAATACTTTTTAAAACACTCAGAAGGAAAAAACAACTTTATAGGCTAAAATATTGTTAAATGTGAATTTCTGCACTACAGTTTTCAACATGAATGCATACCCCACCAAAAAAAAAAAAGTTTCCTAGACTGACAGCTGAATGTTTCTTAAACTACCAACTTAGATTATCTTCAGAAGCTGAAAACAGATGGAAAAAAAACAAGCCACAAATCAGGTTGGGTCTTGATTAAGAGCTGATCAAGAGGCTCTGTTAGGCTCTCTTGGAATGTGCTTCTCCATTTTCTAATCAATTTGTTAAATGATGGCAATAGCAGTAGCAATAAATATTAATATTACTGCTGAGCAAAGTCACCACTGGAACCCACTGCACTGTGCACTACAGGAGTGGAGAAGGGACAGTTCTTTTGCAGAAGGACTTCCACGTGAAAGTCATCACTAGACAAAGGGACTGCAAAGCATAGAAAGAATAAATAGGACTGGGAAAGTGCCCAAGGGCTCAGGGTCAGTCCACCATCCTATGGACCTCCAGGATCTGACCTGATTTTTAAGAAGTCTTGCTTTGATGACAGTACAAGGCCTATATTGCTTCTTATTCCTTACTTGTAGGAAAATCTCCATGCCAGAGAAGTGTCCTCCTTCCTCCTCCCTCCCTTCTTCCTGCCAGAAGTATTTTCTTGGAGTGGGGAGAGCCATACATATTAACACCGCTTCAGACTCCATTACCAGAGGAAAGTGCCTTTTGAACCATGAATTCCTGATACTGAAAATCATCCACTGGAAAAAGCCTTTAGCCTTACCTCTGACATTCAGAGCTTTTGTTTATTCCAGCAAGCATGCATGTAATTTTTAACTCAGAGAAACAGAAGACAAATGTTGTCTTATGCCAACCCAATGCAATAAAGAAGATGGGAGAGAATAAAAGGATGTTTGTGCTGTTCTATGTTAAACTGAGCTGAGTGATTCTGATATTTCCTCTCAGTCTTAACACCATGATAGCAACTAACATAGCTGAAGTCTCAGTATTTCTCCTGCCTTCAGTATGAGGAAGTGGCTCAAACAATCTGTAGCATTTTAGCTGCTCAAAATGATGTTCAAAACCAGTTTGTCTAAATACTTGCTGGTTCTGTGTCCTGACCCTCATCTGTATGATCAGAATATCGTATTATTTAACCCATTAGGTACCATACCTGTTCAGCATAGGGGATGCTCTGCGTGAAGAAGGAATCCTTACAGAATTCCTGCATAGATTCTAGTTTATTAAAGTCAGAATAAGCTGAAATAAGTCACCCTCAAGCCAGATACAAGGCATTACATACAAATAAGAAATACTCTAACCCAACTATGTTAAAAATCCCTCTTTATCAAACCAGTGCAAGTTTGCCTCTAGACAAGGCCTACTAAAATTTGCTACACTGTTTTAAAACTAATTTTTAATACTTTTGGGCAAACAGCTTATACATCCACTGTGTGTCTAATATTAATGGCAGAGCTGCAAATCCCTCACAAGGGAGTTTGTGGAAGTGCTGATATATCCATTACCACCACAGGAAAGTGCTGCCAGCCTCTTCTGTAATTACAGCTTCTTCAAAGGCAAAGTACATCATTTGGTCTGCAGAGAGAAGCAGCAAAAGCCAACATGAGAGGAGACTGGCTGACTTGTCAGAAGTCCTGGTGCCAAGGGCATGAGTACTTTGGGACCCAAACATCCTCTCTCAGGTCCCACTGCAGCGGAGAAGAGCAAATACCCCTTCCTACCTTCTCCATCACTTTCCTGCTCTTCTTCCTCCTTCATTACACCCACTTGTTCTTTTGCAACCCATGTTTCCCCAACACCCATCAACACAACAGTCATGCTGTCCCTCTATATAGCACTTCCATCTGTAACTCCCAGAGCATTCTGCAAGAGGCAATAAACAAGCTGCTTCCTCCACCCGAGGTCACCCAGAAGGTCAGTGCTGAGCCCAGGAACAGACCTCAACCTCTTGAGACCTACACCAAGGATGAGACATGCTGTACCACTCACAGCCACCTGTTAGGGAACACCACAGCCTGAGTAAGAGCTGAGCTCTTACAGAGTGCTTGACACTACTCCTAATCATGTAAAAATAATGAAAACTATTTTCTGTCCATTTGAGGCACTTGCAAATTACCATTCACTGTCATATCTAAGTGCCAAACAGTATCAGGCATACTGACAGGCTTTGAAGGCTTCCAAGATGAGGTGGTATTAATACAAGCCTGCCTCACTACAGTACTACAAGAATTATACAGTAGATACTTAAATGCTGGACCCTGCAAGTACAATCTGATTCCTTGCAATCAGTAAGAACAGAGTCTTGGAATGGAGTGGGACAGCTGCAAAAGGATCATTCAGCTCAGCACCATCACATCCCTGTAGGGTCACCCAACATAAGGACTTTGTGGTCATGTCCCACAACTTGAGCGCAGGGGGTGGTGCCACACAACATCCCCAGGAGTAGGTGGTTATTTCCAAACAAGTGTCTGGCTTTCTGCTCACACAAAATTCAGATGAATCTTGGTATTACATACCAGGTAAAAATGTTGTGTTACTAGCCTGTCTGCCTCTGGTTTTGTCTCTGCACTGCAAATAACCTAGGAAAAAAAACTACCTGGTTCACATGCACGGAAAAACGGTCTCCTACATCACTGATGACTGCTCAGGGTACCAGGACTCATCAAAATGCATCAAAAAGTTTCTCATTTTGCAGGCAGACATAAAGGGGAACTCAATACCAGAGGATGGGAACTTGGGAACTGCAATGGCTGTGTGTATCACTACTGCACAGTGGCACCTTGCTCTTGTGTGTGGCCAAGGAGAATCATTTATTCAGAGAGAGGCTTTAGTATGAAAAATATCCACATTTTGCTGTCTTACTCAGATCCTGAATCTATGTTCATGTAGTACTGAGCCTTAAGAGGATTAAAGGAGCTTGGACTCATTTTTGAGCATGCTACACTTGCCTTCACGCAAGACAACAAACATTTTCCACGCCATCTCAGATATGGTTTGCTACTGATGGGAGAGAACTACTTTGGGCCGGGATATAGGAGTAAGAAATGCTATTTTACTTTCTGATAAGGTCAGTAAAACTGAGGTTAGAAGTAGGTCAAACTCTTCGCATATTTTTCCTGACTCATTAGCCAAATAAATTCAATGATTCCCTGCTCAAAGGGTGTGTGATTCTTTCTCTAGTTTGTGACAAAATTCTGTCAGCAAGCAAGCAGAATAAAAAGTCTCCTAGAAATTGTCAGTTATTACATATTTAAGCCTGTGACTGGTGTGGACATAAGTCACTACATATCAGAAAGGTTTCTTTATGAAAGCTCAATGTGTCTGTGATAGAAGTTAATTGTAAGCAAATACTTCTCAAACAATAAATTATATTTTTTTTCATCAGACTGAAATCATTGCAAGACCTGTTTTATCTTAAGGGGAAACCTGACTGAGGGTTTATTACCAGCCACAACAGGGGGATTAAATAATACAAAATAGGGAAAGAGAATCCAAAAATTTGGCTATTCAGTGTTTTTTTACCCCCCCCTCAAAAAAAAAAAATCTGGTCAACCACCCTACACAACTACACGTGTAATATTTCTAATTCCCTTCTCTTTCAAAGACATGGATTGGAAGTGCTTTTTCCAGTAGCATTTGGAGCACCATATAAGTCTAAAAATCACAAACCCGTGACCATACTACAACTTGCAGTTGCCTAAAAAAATGCAGTGTAGGTGAGAAATGTCACCTGTAGTTATATAATTACAGTATTTTGGACAAGTTACCCAGTACAGGAAAAAAGGCGATGCATCAGCACACTCTCTCCCACCTGATTCAGATCTTAATTTGAAATGGAGAATGTTTCTTTTCAGGTTTCTGGTTTTTTGTGGTTTTTTCCTATCATTTCATCAAGAGGACCATCTTTCAGACATGGTCAAACTAATATTATAAGATACAGAACATCTAATGAAGTTGAGCAGGACAACGAGCAATGAATCTGCTCAGTCCTCAGTGGACACCTGTCTCCAAGACCAGCATCACTACTTTACATTAACATGCACTACTTAACATTTCAGGCAGATAAAGTAAGGATTGAACAGAGCAGGACACACCTTCACACTACCTAAACCTGCTTTTGGCACTGTGCTTAAGTCTCAATTGCTCCAATGCTGCTTTTGGCCTCTTTCATTTTCTACCTACAAACTTGGGCCAGGAGCTGGAAGCCTTTCAGGTTTTAGAAACTAAAAGCAAAGTGTGTCCATGTTGGGCAGTTGCAATTGATTCTGCTTGTGACTGTTTCTGAAGATGACTCACAGTTTGTCAATGCTTAGACAGAGCACAGCATGAGCAAGTTCCTCCTGGAGATCCACGAGCTGACCTGCTGTGTCACCTCCTGGGCACCAGTCTATCCATAAAGCCTCACGCGGGCTGGAGCGGAGCTTCCTGGTGGATCACTTCTCTCCCTGCGCCATCACAACACCCAGGCTTGGAATTAACTGCATCTGCTGGCAATCCACTGGCTGCATGTTCTGGGAATGAAAGCTGATGCTTTAAGCAAGAGGTCACCAGATGGCTGTTCCTTGTAGCTGAGCTTGACCTTCAGAGAGCTCTGCTGTGTCCTACGCAGCACAGCACCGCAGAGCTCCAAGGCAGAGTGTAAGATGCATTAGTAGGTCAAACACTCACTTGGCTGAAGACCACTGTGGAACTATTTATTATGGCCAATTGGGGCAGATTACACTGGGCATGGACGTGCTATAATAAGCACATTAATGCTAAAGTGTCAAATGCCAAGATCTGACAAAGAGGGGTGAAGAACATCAGTTCATACTTCACTCATCTGTTTTTCTTGGGTAACTGCACAAGAGGATTAGAGAGCTTCTGCCACACTACATCCAACCTGCTGGAAATCAGAGACCTCAATTTCCCAGCCCAAAACACAATCCAAATCCACTCAGTCTGATTCAGTTGCAGTCAGAAATAAATCCTGACTGAACTACATAGGGTTAAGCACTGGCCAAAATATCAGCAGAAGCAGGAGGCTTGAGTGCTTTGAAACTCTGTTCAACATATGTCTGAAGGATTTTTGGGACTGCACAATACTGCACTAAAAGAAAAGATTGGCAAGGCAGATGTTCGTTGTTTACTGACCCCTGATGAAACCTGCCCTTTCCTTTACCCATTTGAGATGTTCAATAGATACGTTGGTGCTGATTTTTAAACCATGTGCTGCCAAAAATCTGGTGTATTTCTACGTCCCTGAGAGTTTGAAAACAAGAAGTACACTAGACTAGTGTGAAAACACACTTCCTTATGGCAGGTTTATAAGCTGATCACTGGAAATGAATTTCTTGCAAAGTAACATGTTGAAAACCATGACAGGCTCATTGACAACAAGCAAAGCCCTCACATTTCTATCTCAGGAAGAGGGTCAGTTTGCAGAGCAGGCACCAAGCGATTGTTTATTGGAGCTTTTGCAGAAAAAAAAAGGAAATTTTGCCTTCCGGGTATTTATGTGGAAAAAGCTGATACTGTCGCAAACACAAATAACACAAAAACAGGACTGTGAGAACTCCCAACCACACTAAAGCTTTCCTTTCCACGCCATTTTTCTATATGGCTAACATGGCAATGTTGGAGTCTCAGCCAACATGGTAACACTTCTGACTTTGGAAGAGATCAGCATTTTGCTTTGCTTGATTTTTCCCCACCTGTCAAGCATATCTTGTCCAAGAATATTTCCCAAGCAGCTGAAGGGATGGAGGTGCAGACATGACAAACACAAAATAATGAAGATACTTTCTAGAGCAGCTTCCTAGAATTGCTGGGGCAGCAGCCAGAGATAACCCTTGGGACTCTCATTCATTGGAAGCCAACACCATGGTGGTCCCAGATGGAGTAACTCAGCATTCATGAAGTCACAGGCACTATTTCTATCACACGTTCACACCCTGCTTTCATAGTCACACTTATCTTTGCTTCCATTTACATTTCCAGGTCTTGTGACTGCAAGAAAACAACCCCCACACAGGTAGTGTGTAAAGCTGTTGTAAATGGGGCACAACTTCAGATCTAAAAACCTGCAGAGCCAAGTGGTACAAAGTGGCACCCCAACAGGGAAGCCTCCAACATCCCATGCACCCTGGGATCAGTCTACTCACCTGGGTATACATATCAACAACTCTGGTCTCATGCTACAGGACACACAAGACTCTCAACTTCAGAACACAGATAAATATCTGAATAGCACATCAAGCTCCACAAAGGAACACCAATATTGTTAAATATGACACACGGTGTTCAGTTTTAGGCTGTGCATGGTGCAGACAAATTAGCTTTCTTCCATTATACTAACTACATTAAATGAGCTTTCATTCCATACATTATGGAACAGCAGAAATTGATGAAGAGTGGGTTTCAAAGTCCAGACTGGCATATTCTACTACCAGCAAACTCTTCATTAGGGAAAGATGTTAAGCAAAGTTATGAACAGATACAGGGAAAGGATGCATGGAATATTGAAAAGAGTAGAGGAAATGTTATGATTAATAATGTGAAATATCAGAGACCCATGGGAGAATACTAGAGCATGCTGAGCTGCCAGGTAGGGCAGGAGGCAAGGAAAGCCTTCACATGCAGCAGAGCTGAGAGGAAACTCAGTACAGCAGAGATTACTTTGCATACCAGAAGTAGATATTCCTACAACAAGAACTGCTACTGCATCTCCATTAATAAACTCTAAACCTGTCTTTTCATGAAAACTAGAGAGAAACACAGCTTTAGTAGGGATCAAGAATCCTGACTCCATCCTATGACTTGAAATCACCATTCTTCAAGAACAAATCCTTGCTTTGCCCAGTGTGGCCTATTTCCTCCAGGATCACAATCTCCAGAAAGTTTTTCTTTCCACAGAGATCCACTCTAAGATCCTGAGCACAGACCTTGGAGACATCAAGTGCCTCAAGCAAACCTGGCACAGGGATAGTTGTCACAGGCAAGGACCCCACACAATGCAGCAGACTCACCTCACAATACTGAGGAGACACCAAAATAATGCAGGACAAATTAAATGAAAGAATCTATACCAACAATAACATTCTAGTAATCCCATCTCAAATATAGCAAGCACAAATCCCAGCAGGAAATTACTTTGGACAAATGCAAGAAGCACCAGGGAAACTTTTTCCCATTCCAATCTCAACAGGTTCATCCTTCATACAAGCAAGGGAGCCACCTGCTTTTTACTGGATCAGCAGACAGCTATAATATCTAGCCCACTGCTGTCACATACAGGAAGGTTAATTGTAATTACACAAGTGAAGTTTCCTGATGAATGTATCAAGGGATCTGCCATTTGGCTCATGCTCTTTCTATTTTACAGGTAAAGCTAATGAGTACAAAATTAAGCACTTGAGAAACAACACTGACAAAGTCCACACCAGGTTTGCTGGAGAATGACATGAGCAAAGTCCAAGGAATATTCCCTATTCTCTCATATCATCTTTCCATCTCTTCAACAGATATGAAGGAAACAAGATATCAAACACCTTAAGCTGTTGTTTTCATTTTATTAATGTATTCCTACTGCCATTTTCAGCTTCTAGTCAATGTCTTTGATAGCTGACACATCGTTGCTATCATATCTTATTTTGCTGAAGGCATTTTCCAACTCCCTTAAGCCTTTCCATTCCCAGCTACACTGCATACTTTTGAGCTAATATTAATTTAAGTGACCTTTTTTCCCTTAGATCTGTTTTTTAAATTTAATGAGATCCCAGGATTAGACCTGTACTTACTAACACCCACAGAGTACAGTTCCCCACAGACAAATTGTACGGGCTGAACTAGGGAACGTAACAGAGGAAGGAAGCCTTACAGGAAGAATAAGTCTGTATGGGTGCCAGGCTCCTGCCTCCCCTCCAGTAGCACCCATGAAGTTCAGGCTCCCTGTTTATATTTTGGCTGTCTAGCACCGCTGGGAGTGGAGAGAAAAGGAAGGGTACTGAGCTTGAAAGCTCACCCAGTGAACACTTCCTTTTTCTAAACAAGTTATCCTCAAACCTGGAAGGTCATATATCCAGCACTGGGGCCAAACATACACAGCTTCTAAACCTATAAGCTCAGTCTCCTTCCCTGGAAACCAGGGACCCCACATCCACCTTCTCTTCCAGCCTCCAAGCCAGGAGTGAACAAGCAAAGGACCAAGACTTCCCACTCCACCAGCCCTCCTTGGCAGGCTTGCCTCCCACAGCTTGCCTCTCCAACACCTCCCCACCTACAACTCCTATTCCTGCTGGGCTGCAGCCTTTTATAGCAGCTGTTTTTTGATTGGCACTTTTTCACAGATGGGGGAGGCAAATAGGTCCTTCTTTAACCCTTTGCAGGTTGCTGCCAAATGTGTGTGGGGGTTATATGTCATCTTTGTTAATGAAGTGCCTTCTGGAATTGAACCCTGCGCTCCTTTTCCATAACTGTGCAGTTCGGTACATCTAACTGGAAAGTACAAACAATATCTATTCTTAATCTTGTTTATTGTCAGTAAATGAGGCAGTGAAGTGGCTGGGTGAAAAGCCAGAATTCTGAACAAACAGTTTCCTTTATCCAAGATAAAATTTAAAGATCAGCAGACTTTGGAAAACAAGACAAGTATTTTGTCTCCATAGTTCTGTTTGATTTTTATTTTGCTAAAAGAAGTCTAGGATAAACAGGAAGGAAGGAAAGAAGCATCTCGCTTCCCCACTTTTTCCTTATATCTTGCTTCAAAGAGAAGTCTGTGGAGTCTCAGCCTGTTTGGATATCTAGGGTAGCACACAACATTTGTTTGCAGGTAAAGCCTCCTGTGTGTTGGTAGTGTGGGAGAGAACTCAGCAGCACGTGTGTGCAGTGCTGCCTGCCTGGCTGACCCACATCTTGCTTTGCTGTCTTTTTCTGTCCTTGCTTTGCACACACTCCTGACCTAGTGCCTCACAGGAGAAATCAACTTGAGAAGGTTTATTAAAATAAAAAGCTCTCTGCCCCATGTGGGGCTTTATGGAATTTTGCTGTTGGTGAAAGATGAATAAGGTTGTAGAGAAAAGCCTTCAAAAGTGAGATTTAAGTAATTTAAAGCAGAAATGTCTAGAAGTATTTTTTAAATCAGCGTTTACTCCATTCTCCTACTTGTACTGTCGCTGCAACTAAGCAGGGATACACAGCCTACATCCTCACTACTTCTGAGACTCAGATCCTTTCTTTGCCATCCCTCTTCCCAATGTAGGGTTAGGAACAAAGCCGTGTGGGAAAAGGGGTGGGAACAGGACAAGGTACTCAAACTGCTGCTTGTGACAATGAAAACTGGAGGAGAAATTATTGATTGTGGCTAGAAAAAACCTTCTACCTCTGTTCAGGAGCAAGCAGCTCAGTCACTCTGCAAACATGGGAAAGGGCTGATTGATTAACCTACACCTTGAACCAGCTCTGTGGCTACTTCTAAAGGACACTTGCTTAGCACTCATGTAAGTCATTAACACGAGTAGTCAATTCCACACAGTTTTGGAGGGAAAATACAGTTAATAGTAAAAAACGTCTCATAAAATGTATTTGATGTCTTCTGCATGGTGATATAATACATCCAAAATTTGATTTTAAACTTTTTGACAAGTTGCCCCAGGCTTTACATCAAAATTAGCCTTGTGCTTATGCTGTTGAAAGGAAGGAGGAGGGGAGACAGAAGAACACCATTGCATTAAGAAAATAAGCAACTACATGAAAAGGGTGTTCAAAGTATAAGTGCTCCAATACTCCAATGGTTCCAGGGACATACTGTGAACAGACATGAGCCCAATCTGTCCTCTTTCCAAGGTGGTCAAAGCCTTGTGGTTAATACCATGCCAAGACTGAATGGGAAAGCCCTGCCAGTGACTAAATATATTACCTTGGGCTTGGTGCTGCATTGACGCAGCCACATGGAATTTGGACAAACTGGAAGAACACAAACAGAGTAAGGCTGTGTTTGCTGCTAATGTACTGGCAGATGACCTCTATGTTCATCCATAAGAGCAAACAAAAGGTCTTCCTGCACCATGTCATTAAGGCAAAACATCCTTTCCAAATTTCACCATAAAATGGAATGGACAGGCTAGGGCTCCCTGCAAGAAAGGGATGTATGTTTGGACAGGCTTCTGAATGGCTGAAGTTGTGCTTTCATTCTGCATTTAGTGCAAACTCTGTGTACTCTCTCATAGACACATACAAAAATGTCTCTCCTGGGGACATCCAGAGTTTTGCACCTTAAAGGTGAAATGACATCACCAGGCTCCACTGCCTGCTACCTTAATGATCATGGAATATGCAGCAGAAGAAACCAACACTGGTTCCCTGTTAATGCCATTTAGATTTCTGTTTGAAATCCTGCTTGTTTTGGTGCCTTATGCAGAATAATGAAAGAACCACTAACATACTGCCACTATACATGGTCATGCTGACTTTTTAAATCTATAACCACACCTTGGGCTTTGGGGCATAAATATCCTTTCAGTTATGTTACTCTGGTTGATGAACTCGTGAATTGGTAGTACTTCTTTTTTAATGCAAGAACTACTCACTTCTCCAAGAACCTACACCAGGATGCTTGTGAAGTCTCAATGAGTGGCTTGATTTCCCTCCCTTGATTTCATTTACTTCCCCAATGTAATGTCACATTTCCTGGTTTAATCAGGATTAGCTGAAACAGTATTTAGAACTATTTATTTTTTGTAAAATCAGAAATAGAAATTATCAAACATCTTGTGAAAGAGCTTGTTCTCCTGAGGCTGCTCTACCTCAGCATAGTTTATTCAAATGGCTTTGAATAAACATCTGGAACAGCTGAGTGCTTTATCCCATCTTAACATTTGACACCCATCTCCAACAGTGGAGTGGACCATAGTGGCATTAGATCCAAAAAGAATTTATCTGCATTCAAGAGTGCTGTGTTCAGTGAAACTTCACATCCATAGACGAAATCCACAAATTGTCACAGTGCCCAGACAAGTTACTTGTCATTATGATGATCTGCAAGGCATCCATAGAAAGAAATCATTTTGACTGAGCTTCGTTCCTCAAGGACAACGCCAAGGTTAATTTATTTGTTTTTCACTTTGATTTGGGGGTGGACAGTCCCTGGAAGAGTAGCAGTGTTTGCCAAATGCGTTTCTGGGAGTATTTGCTCAATAACTACTCTTCTATTCCACACCTTCCCAAACATCTCCAGGAACGTAGGATGTGTCCATAAGCTCAGTTTGCTCTCACAGTTTCACTCCACTCAAGTGGTCCCTGGATGAATTTCCTAGGATTTGGAATAGTAAAAATGGGGATAGCTAAATGTCAGTGACCAGTGACACAAGAAAGATACTAAGAAATGGTAGATACCACGTTAGAGAGAGATGCAAACTGTAGGGATGGGAAACAAAACAAACTCTAAGACTAAAAGCAAAACAGCCCCATTTTATTCAGAATGTAGAATCACACTGACTGAAAAGTCCTCTCTCCTTTTAAGAACTGCTCTCTGAGATAAAGGCAAAATATTTAGCCTTTCTCCATGGCTTTTTTTGTCACGTGAGGTGGTATCTTACTGTTTGAGAGCCTGCACAGATATCAGTGACATTTTCTGAGGGCCCCTTATCTCTCAGGAACTATCTAAGCTTCCAAGATACAGTCTTGAGGCTCCATATTGTATTTTATAGCCTGTTGTACCATCAAATTCTGTCTTACCTGAGAAGACATTTCAAGAACTCTCCACTGTATTTTTGCAAGTAACTTTTCACTATAGTTTTTGCTTTAGCTTCCAAGGTTCAGGACGTGTTCATGGGCATATAACAACCAGCTGCGACTTTACCTTTGGAATCAAGCCTTTCTTACAGAACCTCATACACAGAGATTTTTGGCTCTCAGTAACACCATGATGAATAACCTCCAAACCAGGCAAGAAAAGTGCATATTATAAAATTACATTTATTTAAGGGAAGTTGGACTGTAGAAAAACTGACTTCACTTTGAACACAAAAAGTAATACGCAAAGGTTCTTGTTAGTAAAATTCAACTTTCTCAGGCTGCAGTTTGGCAATTAGAGACCAGTCAGTGTTTGAGGGATTTTTTTTCCAGTCTTCACTCAGACTTTGAAGACTGACCAATAACTCCTGGAGGATAGCACAGTTCACATATTATATCATGGATATATCTGCAGTGGCAGAAGAAGAAAACCTCCAAAAGAAAAAGTAGACAAAACAGGAAGTGTTCAGAAAAAACCAAGATATTTTATACAAATTTAATAATAAAAAATTGATATTTTTGATGCAAAATGGAGCTTGTAATCCAAAATAACAATGTCAAAATTCATCCTCACATGAGATATCCATGCCCCATACATTTGATCAAATGTGGACTTGAACCCTTCTTAAAATTACAGATGTGCGTTTAGTGGTAAAATGACTTTTTACTGACAATGTGTGTCATATCCATTTACATTCTGGCCAGCCCTCCAGTATTGAGAACCATATGGCTGTTTTAAACAGGCTGAACTCTTTTCAAAACCCATTATAGAGAGTGTGCTAAACACCAGCTTTCTGAAACGAACAGAGTTTGTTTAGCCCCATCTACATCCAGAGTTCCATGTGTGTAGTGAATTCATGGCTCCAAAGGAAACAGCAAATGTTGTCAGGACAAAAAAGGCATATTTAATACACTAAGAACATAGAGAGTTCAGATTGAAATTAGAAGTTTTGATTGTGTACCTGTCTATTAAAAATGCCTGAAGCAGAGTTAGAATGGTGGTGTGATCCCAGCCTACAGGACTTGAAAGGAACACATATCCCAGTGGTTCGTAAAATACTTACAGAGATGTGAACTTCATTACGGCTTCTGCTTTCATTGTCCTATTCAATAGCAATAATCATTACTATTGTTATTTATTAGAATAAAACACACATAGCTAACAGTGATTCCTGATATCCAAAGTGTCTCTCCCAAAGTAAGACTTTTCTCAGATGACGTTCTCCCTGTCCCATACATCCTTTCTGTGCTGAATCACACAACTTCCCAGGATATCTGACTGGGACTACAGCACCTTGCAGCCCTCCCTGATCGTTCATTAGTACATTTCTACTACCACATGTTCCTATCCCATTCCTGAAAAACTAATCCAATGTATTATAACTGTCTGGAATAATCTTTAAAATGGTCACTAAATACTTTCTCTTATAGAAATATGGTATTTGGGTACTCTATTTAATCCTGAGTTCAAAGAGAGGACTGACTTACTAAAGTCCTGTTGATTTCAATGCGATTTTTTTGCATAGGGTGAGTGCAGAATTTGGCCACAATTCATTATTACACCACATAAATAGCAAGGTGATTATTTCCAAACTCTCACTCAGCTATTTTATTTATTTAATTACTTGCATCCTTCTGCAGTTACAAATTGTTGGCCCCAAATCATGACCACAGAAGGAAACAAGCAGTGTAACCACAAAGATAGAAAATCATGTTTTACAAGGCTCCCAAAGAATTAGAAACTCAAGTTTGCTGTCTCCAAACAGTCACAGGGATAAAGAAGAAAATAAACTCATGCAAACCAGGGAACAAAGCATCTTGGGGAAGCCCCAACTTCTTGCACCTTATTACTTTGTGCAATATATTAACGTTAACCTGACACAGCACATAACTGGAGAACTCAAGTTAAAGAAATGAAATCAGCTGTCTGACTTCTTTAAGATAAATGATGTTATTACAGAATAATTGTATAACCTCATATAGCTTACAGCAGCAAAAGGATGTGTATTTCACATGCCCTACTATAATTACATTCCCATTATAATTTTGCAGTTAGTTGCTATGAGCTCTGGTCATGAAAACATGCCAATTTTGTATGGGATTGAAGTCTGCCTAATTTTAGCAAATTGAGAGCTGCACAAAAGAAAAGAGATAAATACTATGTTGTTATTTTTCATTAGAGAATTGCTATATTAAGAGGCTGTGATCCAGCTGTGTTTGTTTAAATAAAAGTGTGATTTGAATACCTCCTACAGCTATGTTCCTGCCAATGAATAAAAGATAAAATGCGGCTCTCGTTGGATGTTAGTCTCCGAGTTCTAGCTGACTCAGAGATTTATTGTTTAACATAAGGAAGTGAAAAGCATGTAGAGCAGACCACACACAGGGCTCTTTTGTGTATTGTTTCAAGCCATACCACTAATAGATTTGTTCCACCAAGGCTTGCAGCAATTCAGCTGTGCTAAAATGCTCCACTTAACTGTGAAAAAAATAATAATAAAATAGTAATTATGTCTCGATGGCAAATGCAGCTTAGACCAACACCACAAGTAGTGTAAACAGGAACTAATACCATTCAAAGCTGTATGTTATCATCATTATGATAATGAAATTAAGCTTTTATTTCCAAAAAACAAGCCCCTTAACATACTACTCAGTGTCTGTATAAACACACTGACTTCCTCTCACAGCCTGATATGACTGTGTAGTTGCTGAGCTAATATCCTTCCAACAGTACAGACAAATAAATCTACACATAAATACATATACAAAAAGTACAGTGCACCCCAGCAGCCTGAAACTTATCACAGACAACTTACAACTCCTTGTGTGTTGGAAAAGCCTTTTACAATGCAAATAAAAAGTTGCATATAAATACTCCTTGCTTTGTAGCTGCTTGTTTTGTAGTTTCCTTCATGGTAATCTTAGACGGAGGCACATCATTCTCCGGGAGCCGATGTGTTTGAATGGATTTCATTATGGGCAAGTGCAGGAGTGAGTGGCTCTGTGCCAGTCCGAGCCGACTACCAAAGGGCTTAGGTTGTCAAAGGACTGACTTGGGCTGTCGGAGTTCATTTAAATAACATAAGCATCTCCAGTTTGGGGGAAAGGAAAAAAAATAGAAAAAAAAAAGGAAAAAAGGAAAGGAAAAGAGGATTTTCTCCACTATAATATTTACATTGGATTTACAACTGTAATGGATTGAGAATGTATATTACATATGTACAGTTTTGTTCAGTGATCGATAATTATATTCCAGACTTGGAATAATCTGAAGGAGTTGGAATCTTCCTTGAATAAAACAGGCCAGAGCGCACAGTACCCATAGCCAAAAGGACCATGCATAGTCAGCTTGAGACTTGAATTATGTGTTCGGAGAAAAAGCTTGTCTAATCAGGCAAGCTGCATCTTGCATTTTATATGATAAAATGGAGCTTTGTGCCCAAAATTTACCTACTCTACCGCAGGTGGAAAGCAAGAGGATCAGAAACCTGAGTCTACTCGCTGTTCTTTGGTCAAACAGCAAAGTCAGCAACTCTTGGTGCAGGACAGGCAAATGCTCCATCCTCCTCTTCTCACCACACCATAGATGTAGAGGATGATCCACAACTCAGCCCTGAGCTGGAACTACCCAGTCTGGGGTAGAGCTGTCACTGTTCTTTGCTCCAGCCTGTGCCGAAGGAACCTTCCGGAGCCTATGACACATTGAAGCTGCAATGTGTGTTTTGAAGATACAATCTCAGCTCATTCTACAGGACTTTATGCTTCAGACTCTCAAGAATCTTAATAGCAATACCCTGCTTTTTATGTAGCACCTGTCAACCCGGAGGGACCAAAACCACTTCAAAAACTCTGTGGTTGTTGCTGTTAAAAAACCCAGGAATCACTGCTTGAGTTGCCTGCAGGAGGCTGAAATGTAGGATATTTAGCATTAAAGAAGAGCAAATAATTAGCTATGAATAATTTATCCCCTCAAATCAGCTTCTTTTTGATTTTATTGAACATCTGCAAATAGGTCTCAGCCTCACTCTTAGCTTTATTTGACAGTTTCAGTTCACTTTTTCTTTTTTATATTACTACATACTTTTATGAACCATCATCTACCTAAAAACACAGACAAGAATAAAACAAAGAAGGGCAAAATTTAAATTACCTGATTATAAACATGACAGGAGACACTAATATGTAATGAGGAGAGAGAAAATTTTTTAATAAAATTATGAACAAAAGAAATGTTGAGTAAAAGGTTGGAAAGAGATGAGAAAGAAGGGAAGAAGGTGAATTGTCTAGGACACAGCCGGACAGAGACATTTTATGGAGATATTTTACTGCAATAGCATTTTGAGGCTGTAGGCTGAAGGGAAGAGAGGCTCTGTGAGAAACTGGAATAAATGTAGTTGTTTGGATTTTCATGTCTTGGAGTAGACATCCCAAGGGAAGCTCTAATCATCAGGATGAAAGGAAAGGAAGGTATGAGTAAAATTTCGGAAGGGAGACATCAAACCTGTAGCATGACAGAAGCCATTTCTGAAGCTATGATTAATTCACAGCTTAAAATGGATTAATTTAGACATTCTTCCTCCTGCTCAGAACTTTTCTATCAACACACTTTGTTTATTTGAAATAGTTGAAAAGTTTCCTGAAAATCTGTTACAGTTGGAGGTTGATGATAAAATATTTGGTTTCACATGTTTTCAATCAGACAGTGTCCACAGGATGGGATGGGATGCCTTGACCATGTGATACTGAAGCAGGAGGATGGAAATTGTACCTTGATATGTGAGTGCTTCCTACTACACATGAGCAGTGCTGGAATGAAATTCTACCTATATATATAGATATATGTAAGTATATATATAGATATATAGGTGTACATATATTATGCAAGATAAGTGCAGTGAAGAATCTGTTGGGTGGCTTTTTTAAATTGGCGCATACACGGTTTTGTCTCAGGATAAAATTCAGTAGAATTCCTCAATACAAGGTGAAGCAGATATAGGATGATAACTTTAATAAATGCTCTAAGGAGAGAAGTAGAAGAAAGAATTGCTCTTGACTTCTCTGACTTTCTAACAAAAGCCTTCCTTCACCTTCCTGGGAATTGCTTGTGATGGAGGACTGTCCTGGGGTCCAAAAGATTTACTTCTTAGATTTGCTATTCCTGGCTGTTTAACATTATTGGTTTTACTCTTTGCTGGTTTTCTAGGGATCTGCTACCAGCACAGTAATGCTGACATTTCATTATTTTCTAGGCTTTACTGTTTCAACCCTTCACCTTTTTCCCTCTTTTTACTGCTGGCAAGGTTTACTTGCAGTTGCAAAAATACAAAGGAACTGATTTTCTAGCTGTGACTGAACTTAAATAAACTGAAACAAGCAGAACTATTGTAGGATTAAAGCAGTTCAACAGTTTACAATGTGAAATGATTTAAGTTTTGACACTTATTTCCTCAGCTATCTTTCCTTATCAGAATATACCACAAATAACAGCTCAGCGTGGTAGTGCTGACAGCACTGCTACTGCCTGTGGAAGGTTCTAGCACCCTTTGCAGGGATCCCACGAGCTGAGCAGCATCTGCCAGGCACAGCCTGAGTGCTTCCACACACAGGCAGGTTATGGCTGGCAAACACCAATGGGAGCTGCTGGGAAAGGCTTCATCCTGCAATGCTTCTGAGCCCTTGGATCTGTGGGAACCCCAGCACAGACACTGGAGCCAGGACAGGCCACAGACCACTCCTTTCATGTGACACAAAATGCATCCCAAAGACCACAAGCAAGCTCAGGGTCTTTGCTGTAGGAGAGTGGAAAGTTCTCTGCCATTGACTGGGAGCAGGAGGGTCTCCAGATTTTGGGAGCTGAGCATATGCAGCCAAACCTACCAGTCAGTCCAAGCAACTAAGATCATAGAATCATAGCATCATTAAGGTTGGAAAAGACCTCTAAGATCATCAAGTCCAACCTTTGACCAAGTACCACCCACTAAACCATATCATGAAGGGACACCTCTACTCATTTTTTTAATGCTTCCAGGGTTGGTGACTCTACCACTTCCCTGAGGAAGCCTGAGGAGCCTGTTTAAATGCTTGACCTTTCTTCAGTGAAGAAATTTTTCCAAATATCCAACCAAAACCTCCCTTGGAGCAACTTGAGGCCATTTTATCTTGTCCTGTTGCTTCTTCCCTGGGAGCAGAGCCTGACCCCCACCCGGGTCCACTCTCCTGTAAGGGAGTTGTAGAGACAGAGAAGGTCCTCCCTAAGCCTCCTTTTCTCCATTTGGACTTATGTTCCAAATCCTTCACTGTGTGTTGCCTTTCTCTGGACACACTCCAGCACGGGACACACCACTGAAAACAAGAAACCATCTTTAGATACTACACTTATATCTACATCTAGTCTACTACATACTACCTGTTCTATCTAGCCAGTTCCTATTCTTTTAGAGGAAAGTAGAAGCCCTAAAGCACAGAATTAATTAAACACCACACAAATACAACAGAACTCATGTTCACTGATCAAATCTCTTTTCACCACCCTGTTGCGAATAACAAATCAACAAATCAAACCAGTCCAAGCTACATGATCAGAAACAGTGGTTTCCAGATTGCCATTATCCTGTTTTACAATCTCTTTCATTAATTCATTAAAGTTGCTCTTGAAACTCTATCCTTTTGGTGAGGCCATTCCAGAGCTTCTGGCAGCTACAAACTCTCCTCTAATTCCTAGTCTAAAAATATTGAGGACAATATATATTCATTTGATATTGTACCAGCCTCATGTAACCTCTCTTTAGGCGGTTAAATAAAACATTCTGATGCTTCAACAAGTGTTAGGAAGTTCTCATCTGTTACAGCTCCTTCCCAGAAGCATTTGTGATAATACAGGAG
Source organism: Neopelma chrysocephalum (assembly GCF_003984885.1). Lineage (NCBI taxonomy): Eukaryota > Metazoa > Chordata > Aves > Passeriformes > Pipridae > Neopelma > Neopelma chrysocephalum. The sequence continues at coordinate 183,612 of NW_020897760.1, forward strand.
AATGGGACGCCTTTGTGCTGGGTGCTGCAGAAATGTATAGAATCAAACAACTCCTGCCATTCAGAATAGAAATGTTACATAGAACCTGGGGAGATAGGGGAGTAATATAATGATGTATAGATTTTTAATGTACTTTTAAAATGGGGATATTATCAATCTTTCCTCCCTCTCCAGGTCTCTTTCACTGACTGATTTTATTTTGGTTTTATCATAGAGGTGAAACTTGAGAACCAAAAGGAGACAGTGGCACTCAGTGTGCTATGCCTAATATGGCTATAAATAATACAAATACAAATCTGAAAACAATATATATATAAAACAGAGCTGTTCATATGAGATTCTGGTTCACGAGCAGCTTGTCCAGGTGCAGGAGTGGATGGGTACTGCAGCAAAAGACATAAGAACATAGTACAGATGAAGGTAAGGAAGCATCCAAAAGACTAAGAAAACAGTAAGGATGATGAGGTGAAACAGGATAAGTAATCAGAAGAATTTGTCAGAGAGATAGGCAAGGAAAATAATCTTTACTAGTGTCATTTGTTTGGACCAGCTGAGGGAGCTGGAGTTCTCTAGGCTGGAGAAAAGGAGGCTCAGGGGGGACCTCCTCTCTTTCTACAGCTCCTGACAGGAGGGTGGAGCCAGGTGGGGATAGGGCTCTGCTCCCAGGGAACAAGGGACAGGACAAACAAGGGGAAACAGCCTCAAGTTGTTCCAGGGGAGGTTTAGGTTGGATATTAGGGAAAATTTCTTCACTGAAAGGGCTGTCCAGCCCTGGCACAGGCTTTTCCAACCCACATGACTATGGTTCTGCGACCAAATTAATTCCTCATTTTCTGAGCCAAAGACTGGAATGAGTCAAACCTGACCATCGCAGGCTGCAGACCTGAGCAGCAAGGGAAGAGTGGTGCAGCCAAGGATCATAAAGAACAAACGGTGTGAAAGAAATGTTAAGGATATATTAGGAGTTTACTTCTGTCTATAAAGCATCTTAGTTACAGCAAAACAGCGAGGAAGGTGGATGGTCAGAGTTCAAAAGCAGAAGGTCAGAGTATAGTGGGTGTAAAGACAGCAGGTGAATGTGCTGAATGGGCAGGTGAAAAAATGGGTAAAGGGTATGAAGAGAAGAGAGGAAAGCACAAATAAAAGAGCCCTGAGGCATCCTCACTTGGAGGGAGGAAAGCAGAAATAAAAGAGCCCTGGGCACCCTCACTTGGAGGGAGAAAGAAAGGAGAGAACAAAACAAGGAGATGAAAAATAAACGAAACTTAGATTTAATGAATAAATGAAATAAATCCTGAATGTTTCCTATTAGAAAAGAAATGCTAGCCCACATGTCCTGCCCAAATTTCCACTTTCCACAATTTAATTTTTCACGTGGATAAAGATGCTCCCTTCATATTGTTTTTTTCTATTTGGTTTTATAACATTACCTGGTATATTCCACGTAAGAGATTAATGTTTTTCAAAATTGCCTACTGTACTATATACATCAGTTGATTAAATGCATGAGTGTTAGGGATGAGAGATACTACTCAACAAAGATCTATTATTAATGTTCTTGGACCATTGATGCAGAACACAACAGTCATTTTCATTATAAGGTTTTATCTCTCCTCTCCTTCCACAGAAAAGTTTCTCAGGCAAGAGCCACAAAGCAGGTTTAAGATAGAGCCTGGCTACAAGTATGTATGGATTTTGGATACAGTTTTGTTATGCCTTACTTCAGCAGAATATTCAAGGCAACAAAGAGAAAGGAAATGTGAAACCGTCCAGAGCACTGGCTGAGCTGGAGTGCCAGGGGGGGAAGAAAGCACAGAGAGACAGAGAATGCCTGAAATGTCTGCAAAATGTAACTCAATTATCAGAGATCAGCCATAACAAGGAAAAAAAATCACATAAGGCTCTAAGAGCTATAAGTATCAAATAGTTACGTTTACTGCATTTATAAACAGATATCTTTTGGCAGGAGACTCAAAGAGGCCTCCACAAGGCACGAGAATCTGGGCTTGAATCCATTCACTCTGTGAATTAATTGACTTGGTTTGAACTCTACTGTTTTCAGTTGGAGAATTCACTGTGAACATGTTGTACATATCTCAGATATCAAATAGCAAATGTACTGAAGCCAGATACTGAACTGGAGCCAGAAATTTTTCATTAATCAGTATTGTATGCTTTCTGTGAATAGGAAATAGAACAACAACAAAAAGCAGACAAGAATGGGGAAAATATTTTTCTCTCTCTCCCTGTTTCTACACCCCCACATATGCTATTATTATTACTCAGTATTTACATTGCAGTCACACCCAGCGGTTCCAACCGAGCAGGAGCCCCACAGTGCTAGGTACTGTACAAAATAAATACACTTTAAGAGACAATGGTTGCTCTCAAGAGCTAAAAGTCTGAACAGATGAGACAGATGAGAGAGAGGTACAGAAAGGTGACTGAGGTGGCCAGAGGTCAGACAGTGGGTCTGTGGAAAAGCTGAGAAACCTTTTCTAGAGGGAAATCCTGAAATAATTGTCAAACCCTGTAAGTTTTAGCAGAGAAAACAGTTCATCCCACACTGCCAGTGACCCTCATCCACCAGCCTCCAGCAGCTCCCCGGTGCTGCAGATCAAAATTCACTTCCAGGCAGAAAGGGTAGCTGAAAATCACAATAACACATTATAATATCACACTCACATGCTTTTGTGAAAGGGCAGATTTAGCAGGGAACTGAGAGTACAGTAGCCCTCATCGCCATCTGACAGGAAAGAGGCTGCCCCCCTTCTTGTGCTCGTTTAATTAATCCATTAATTTGCTCATGATTTACACCATCCAAAGGTCAGATCCAATATCTTCTCAACCCAGGGAAAAATTGTAGGTTAGATTTCCATTTCCTTGCAATTCTCCTTGGCAAAGCACAAATAGAGCAGAACCACCCCACAACTGGCAGCCATCATGAACAAAAGCCACCCCTCCTTTTCAGGAGCCAGGCAGAATCCATACATTTTGCAAAGCACCTTCTGAGTACCCAGCTGAGATGGTGACTGAGCCTGCTTTGTGTTCTCTCATCTCCCACATTACCTGCCTGAATAAACCTTCAGCGCTGTGTGTTTAGATTGTGACTTGCCATGGCCAAAATCATTTATTTGGGAAAAAATCTGCAGGAATATAGTCTAAACACATGAAGGTCCTGCTGGAATTTGATGATGGCTTCTCTGTCTTGCCTCAGCTCTTTAAGCCATCTATTTGCAAGCCAAATATATACATGAAAGGGAAAGCACATTACGCTGTTGCTGGAGGGAAGGATATTTCTACTTATACAAATGAGCAGGGGGAAATGGAGACAGAGAGAAGAAGACCATAACCAGGAAAATAAATGAGCAGATGGAGAAAACAACAAATGAGGAAATAACACCAGGCAGAGTCATGGCTGTGATTCCAGACGGCCCACCTGCAAATGTTTTATGGGGAGCATGCATAAGAAGAAGAAGAATATTTCCATTGGCCATCTCAGTGTTTGCCTCCCATTACTGGCACATCCTACTTGCCCTAAATCCTGATGAATGCTGGAAAGAACACAGAAGCAAACAAAAATAATAACAGAAAGGGTTTATTAATGTCTCTGTAACTTACAAGGCTGCTGGCAGCAAACTGGGGAATCCTCTCGGGGAACCCACTGACCCAAAGCTCTCCCCACTTCATTCCCCCTCTATTCTGACCCCAAGCATCCCATTGTCCTCATCTCCAGCTATTTTGGAAATCAGAAAAAAGCTCACAAAATAATTTGAACCCCTAAACCACTGACCTTTGAAATTACATTCATACTTTAAAGGGCCAGTCCAGAATAGCCTGATGTGAACAGAAAGACACACACTGTATATTTAGCCCACAAACCAGAGCCATATATATAAATTCTATACATGTTTATCTAGCTAACTCCCATTATTGTCCTTGACTAGATAATGCATGTTAAAATACAACTGCTTTGTCTTCAGCAGGATTTTAACATAAGCTCAGACAGGCTTAAAAATTACATATTTTTCCTTTGAGGATAAATGTAGCATTTGAGCAATTGTTTGGAGAAAACTTTCTATCCTGTTCTGCAGAGCTCCTTGCCTGAGATTTGCTAAAGACAGGTGGTCCTACCTCATCTGGTCTAGAAGCACTGTTTGCTTTGGCCTATGAATTTTTTCCGGTTTACATAGAGTGCTCAGAACAGTTCCAGCCATGTTCACTGCAACTTCCTGAGCAAGAAAATGTACATCAGCTCCCACCCCTCCTGCCTCGTAGCCCTTTTTACAGATTTAGGAAGGTAGACAAACATGAAGGAAACACAAAAAGAAAACATGAGCACTTTCCTTCCTGCCCTGGACCCATATTTGCACAATTAATTGGAACAGGAAGGAAGGAAACCACCATTTCTCCAAATTTACAAAGCAGAATCCCTAAATATCTCCCACAGTTAAAATTCACACCTGCTCCATGTTTAAGAAGATCCTGTTTCTGAGCAATGATGAAAATTTCGGACAAATGAAAATGCAGCTTTAAATAAGGGAAAAAATCTTTGTTACTTTGAGGACGGATTTCTATTTCATTACTCTTTTTTTACTGTTTCATTTGGTTTTTTTCAAATGGTCCCCAAAATTACTAAGCTTCCTCAGGCAAGAGGAGTACAACTCACTAACAATTGACCTCCAAAACCAGTAAGAGACTCTGACACAGCCATTCGTGCTCATAAAGTATGCAAACTGTATTCTTCCTTTCAGCACCCATTTAGTCTGTTCCAGAATAAATATATTTGCTTGCAGCCAAGTCTGAAGAAAGTACAGTCAACAGACAGATGTGTTACATGTTTGGGTAAGAGAGTCCATTTCCTTTCCTCGTCACCTCCCATTTCTGGTAGTTCTATACTTTAAATAAAGTATGACTACAATCCCTTATTTGGCATGGGTGACTGCCAGCTGTTGAATCCAAAGCAGTTTAATTTAATCTATACAACCATTGTCTGGTTCAAATGAAATATGAATATTTATCATTACTAAATACATGAATTATTTACATTATTTATATTAGCCAGAAAAAGAGTTGCAAGCATTTTTAAAAGAAGAGATGGTTATACTGCTGACTGTAAAAAGACAGAAATATAAAAATGTTCTCAAATATTTTATTTATAGATTGAGCATACACAGTTTGCATAACAATCTAGTCATATATTCAGACACACATATATATGTATATATACATATGTATATATTAATAGGCCAAGAACTGAGAGAAGGGCAATGTTGCTGATCCCAAGGGGATCAAAATGCTGTAGGATGAAAGGCAGGTGAAGTATGAAACAGGCAGATGATAATAAGCAGGAAACTGGGAAAGAGTCTACAGTGTAAGTGTCCATAAGAAAGAGAAGGGAGTGGTAAAAAAGGGAGAATTTAACAGGACATTTAGGGAGAAGTCATAGACCCTGGAAAGGAGAGAAGAGTAATTCACTGAAGTACAGTCAAATAAAAAACAGGGAAGAAATGTGAAGCTGAAAACCTTGGTATAGGTGGTGATCCTGAGAAAGGGGAGTCTTTCCATTTGGTCTCTATAGCAGGCAGACAACTGCTGATAACAGCCTGTCTAGAATTTGAAGGGAGGAGCAGGAGTTGCGGGAGTGAAGGCACCCAAGGATTCAACCTGAATGAGAATGGCTGGAGCGCCGGCTGCAGTCACAGCTCAGTGCTAACCAGTGCTCCTAATAAAGAATTTAATTTTGGAAATGTGGAGCCGTCCTGTGTGATTATGCAGCAAACTGTACGTACAGAAGTGTCTGGGGTCAGCTGTGTGGCACTCAAAGCACAGAAGGGAGCGATGCCATGGGAAAACAGAGCAGCAGGGTAGAAACAGAGCAATAGGCAGCACTCGGATGGCTGGGAAAGCTGGGCACGCTTTGAAGGAGGGGAAGATAAGGATTTGTCTGCATCTTCACCCATTTTTTTTGACATTTGGAGAGTATTTTGCAGAGATATGTAGTACAAGAACTGCCTCAGCTAACAACTAGACATGCCCAATGCAGATTAAACATTTTTCCACATATCCCTGAGTTTGCTCTCAGAGGGCACCTTTGGCTGCAGATGCAATACAAATGCCTTCATGAGCTTTAAGAGGAGTGAACAGAGACAGCACTGGGCATACTGGCTTGACTGTAAAGATCTGCACTTGACTCAAACCAAAGAGAATAGGATTTTGCTTTGGAATCTTTTGTTTTTTCCTGAAAAAATTTCTAATTTCATAGAACCATAGAATCACAGAATGGTTTGGGTTCGAAGAGACCTTAAAGATCAACTAGTTCTACTAGGGAGCAAAGTGCTAACATTACACAAATGACCATAGAGAAACTGAGGCAAAAATTTTATTGTTAGGTCAACATGAAGGACAGCTACTGCTAAATAATGCAGCAAACATCCAGGATTTTTTTAAATCTTAGGAAAGTCCAATCACTGACTCAATAGTTAGAAAAAATGTTTGTGAATGGAACATTCTTGAAAAACCTGTTACAGAGTACCCTGTGTTTGTTTTAGGACTGTCTATACCTTAAGTTATTTTGACCTAGGGTTGATCTGAATTTTGAAAACAAAAGTCATTTTTGAGTAATTCCATGCTAGGCAAGCCACAGTCACATACTCACATAGCTCACGTTATCTTATCGTGTAAAATAACATTGTTGTATGATCACGTTAGATGCTGGACAAACCGTGTGTTGATGGTCCCTCCTCAGGGGGAGGACAGCACAGGACTCGGACTGCCTTGCTGAAACCACCCAATATCCTGATTTAACTCTTTCTGCACTTTCTCATGCTGATCAGTAGTCTGGTGTTCCTCCCTCAAAGCATTCTGCCCATAGATGAAGCACTATGCACATTCCTGACCTACTGAGGTGTATGAGAGGGTTGGGAGGGAAGATGATGTTCCCCCTCCCTGCCCTGAATCTATGAGATGCTGAGAACAGCTGAGCTAATCCACATTTTCCTTCTCTTAGCCAGTGCATGACCTCTTCAGTGAAAACATACAACACATTATGTAGCTGCTATTAGTAACAGAACTGTAGTTCACAAAACTAAAAAGGTCAGATTAATATTAATTATCTTATAGGTATCAAGTTATATGCCATATATATTTCTGCTAAAGGTCAATATGGCCTTCCCTCATTTTATATCCATTTGCTTCATTAGGTAAGGGAATGTAAGCTAGATATAATGGATTCTTTGGTAGTTTTAATCAACAATTTCATCAAAAGCACATTTTTCACCTGTGCCAACAACATAATGGAAAACTAGATCAATGCATTAATTATACCAACTGCTTTCTAAACTCTATTTTTAAATTAATTATGGTAAGTGTTGTGGCAATTAGAAAGAAAAAAACCTGTACAACTAAAAGATATTGCCTTTCAGATTCAGGCAAATGGTCTCAAAAATATGTTTGCCTATTTTTATTTTCCCAAGATTTTTGTTATTGTTCCATATAAAAGACCAGAAATTACAAAGCCTTTAACTGTAATGTCCATACAGTGGCAAATAAGCAGCAAAACTGATTTTGGTAGCACATTACACAGAGCAGGATGAAGCAACAGCAGATTGCAACATGATAGAAATGGTAATTGTAATATTACTCTAGCGAAAATCCAAAATATTTACTTTGTGGGATCTCCTCCTCAGACCACTATGGTGAGGAGAAATGTCCTTGTCAACTCCATCCATCCAAGGTTCTGTGACCACCACAGGAAGAGAGGTTAGGCCTCTGTCAGAGATCTCTGTCAGAGCTGTAAGGAAGCACCTCTACAGCCGGGATATTTTTTTGTTAGAAAGGCTTGTCTCCCAGGATGTTGTGTTTTTATACGCCTAGAAAATGGAAAAAAGCTACAAATCAGCTGACATTTCTCTGCAGACCTTAGCAGGGTTTGAAAAACTTTTGGTCTCCAGGGAAAGTGGGAGCTGCAGTTCTCCTCAGTTTGCCAGCCTCGTTAACTCCCCATATCACACCGTCTACACCCACAGCTCCTAGTAGGTGGGGTATGTGCTTCTGTACAACAGGGCACAGTGCAGAGAGCCACAAGCAAGCACCAGCTTGGGCCAATAAGACTCTACACAGTACTTACACAACACAGGTCCACAAGCAACTGCCTTGGGGATAGAGTTTATTAATTTGGATGAAAGCCTGCAGAAATGTAGCTGTACAGATTCAGATACAGCTCACAGAGAAGAAGGAGTGTCTTTCCCTTCTTGCCTCAGAGACACCAGTTCCAGAGTGAACTTGCACTAGGTCAGCTGTAACATCTCTCAATCTGCAATCTAAGTCAGCTTCACACATGTACTAGTAACTACTCTGTGTTGTGTTCCAGTTTCCTTACCCCAAAAGACACTTCTTTCAGCTGGTTGTTTTCCAGCTATGGCCAACCTTGAGAAGACTGAAGACAGAGTGAGGGATCGATTCAGCTAAAAATTAACAAAATAATCTAAGTTAGCAACTCTTCCATACCAAAGTCTATTCAGCTGCTGTTCCCATTTCTTCTCTTCATTCTCCCCAAACCAATACATGTATAACAGTTATTTCTTAATTTGTTCACATATTTTAGTTGCCTGATAAAAAGGAGAGCTGAGTTCTACATTATTTTCTTCTCCTTGAAGGGCTCACTGGTTAATTCCCAAAGACATCTTGCTTCCAGGCATTCCCTGAAGCCTTCTGATATAGAAGTCTACACCATTTGAGTAGCTTTAATTTCATAGACTAGTATCCCATGATCCTGATCCTCTGACCCAAATGACAGGTCAAATCTGAAAACATCTGGGGCCAGATTCTTTGCTGGTTGTGGGGAAAGGGGAGAATTCTAATCTTCTGACTGTGAAGGGAGACCACTGCAAGTATTAAACAAATAATTGTGTGAGCAGTGAAATGAATTAAACCTGGTGTCTTATGAACTTAAGGTGCATAAAAGCATGACCTTGGACTGAAGCTTTTCCGTATAGCCGTGTTATTTACTGCAGCTCTCACCTCCATAGATTCTCTGGAGTCTCATAATGTGTAAGTTCATGCTGCACCTTTCCCTCAGCTGTGCAACATCAACATTTTTTTTCATCTGTCTAGCTCCTTATTTTTGGAAATTTGTTAGAACCCGGTTACCCTAAAACTTCTGTCATTTCATCACGCTGGGTTGGAAAAGGCCACTAGATTCAAAAATTATTAGGGGGTACACAAGGACAGATACATGCACAGAGACAGCCTGATCACAGATGCCTTGTTTCCATAGGAAACCAAACTAAAAATAGACAGTTTCCTAAGTGTTAAAGATGGAATTTTTATTTGTTTTTGCAGTTGGGAACCAAACAGACCCACTATTCACATGGCTGTAGCACATGAGAAATATGAAAGAAAAGCAATCTTCAGTTTTCTGATAGATTTCCTCAAGTGGAATACAGTGACCAAAGACACAAGAGCCAAGTGTCCAAAGTCTGAAATCTGCTGGGCTGGATGACAGGTTGTCTATGTGACAGTATATATGAGCTTTTTTTCTTTTAGCATTATCTTTAAAGTGATTTGCTAAGTTGGTTTGCTAGAAATGCAACACATGATGGCATCAAGTCTGTGTAAACTTCATTGTTTTGAATGATCGAGGCAAAAGTAAGGTCTCTGTTTGGTTTTTCATTCACCAAAAAATGATAAAACAGATGTTAGCAATTCACTTTTTCTCCCCCTCAGTTGCTAAGTATCAACCTCAATGTGGCATGAGGCAGCAAATGATAGCTGGGCATACCACGAGTGAGAAAGCACAGCTTTCTTTTATAATCAAAATAATATGGTCATCATAACCTGCATATGAGCTGTGCGGGGCAACCTTTGGCTGCATCCTCATAGAAGCTGACATCTTACATACAGATATCTTTGATGTATTCGAGGTGTTCGAGCTGAATCACTTGGGGATATTATATAAAGCTGTCTATAGAAGTGAGGTGAGGCTCTCGAGCGATGGAGAGAGTGACTGACAACTCAGGCTATCTGTGTATCATCCAGCTAAACACATAGGGATCTTAGGACCACAAGAACTGTATAAATACAGATAATCTGAGAACACCAAGGGGTCTCAAAACAGAAGGCTATTTTTAAGGTGTAGTAATAACATGGAAAGAACTTCCATGACATCTTATATGGCAGTACGTGAGCTTGTTGCATGAAAACAACCTTTTAAACCCACTTTTCTTGGGACTGAAGCTGCAGGTGATAGAGGATGATTATACCTATTGCTACCACCACACCTCAGGTGAGATCTGATAGTCAATAGCTTGCTAAGAGGCAGAGCATGCCCATACAGCTTTACAGAGATATGGATGCCTTAACCATCACCAGCAAACAGTGGATGCAGCTGGAAATTGCCCAGAAAGTGGTATCATGGCATTCATTTATATAGCTTCATGCAACAATAGACAGCAGTGTAACACGCTGAGGGGGTCTGCACCTCAAACCTCCATACAACTCAGCTGCTGCTGGGCCTCAGCTTAGCCTTTACTGTAACTACTTTCTACTTCCTACATCAGAATCATAAAGTCACAGAATCGCTGAGCTTAGAAAAGCACTGTCAGACCACTGAGTCCAAATGTTCCCTCAGCACTGCCAAGCCCACTACTAACCAGTGCCCCCAAGTGCCACATCCACACATCTTTTAAATCCCTCCAGGGATAGGGACTTTACCACCATCCTGGGCAGCCTGTGCAAGAACTTGACAACCCTTTTGATAAAGAAATTTTCCCTAATATCCAATCTCAACCTCACCTGGTGCAACTTTAGGCTGCTTCCTCTTGTCTGGTTCCTTGTTCACTGGGAGAAGAGCCCGACGCCCAAACCTGGCTCCACCCTCCTGTTAGGGAGGTGTAGAGAGCAAAGTGGTCTTCCTTCAGCTTCCTTTCCTCCAGGTTTTATGCTGCCAGAAAAGTTCTGGGTCAGTCCTAAGAATCACATTTGTGGCTGCTTCCTCCTCCAGCACGGTCAGGTGCCAGCAGACACAGCCCTTGTGTAGACAAGTACTGCAGATGTATAACAACCTTGCAGCAATAATTAATAACCTTGTGAGGAAGGGTGCTCAGGGCCCCCTCAGGCAGCACACAGCCTGCAGTGGGATGGGTTACCGCAAGGGAAGCCACAAGGTTCCTCATCTTTCTGCCATGGCCGTGCTTTAGGGAACAATGTCCTGAATAAAGAAAGTGGGAATGTGGAGTAGGTGCAAGACCCCAGACAAGAGGTGAGCAGGCAGCTGAGGAGGGTGTCTACGCTGACCAGTGCGTGAGGGAGGGAGACGACGAGTCCCTGAGGGAGCAGGGCTGAGGCAGCTGCCATGATGGCGGTCTGAGGGGGAGCACTGGCCCCTGCTCATAAATGAGCTAAAAGTCATGTCTGAAAACTTCTTCCACACCGAAGCTTGGAGGCTGGGTAGAGAAAAGGTTAGGAAGTGCTAGCTTAAATCCAGGATGGAGTTTTTCAAGGATAGGTTGTTACACACAGATTGATGCCACACTGTTGTCAATATGCCAGGGGTAGTTTTAGCTGTCAGCTCTGTCAGAGTCTGCCAACCAACTTTAACTTGTTTTCTGACTTTTCCAAATGTTTTCCAAGTTTTCGCTTGCTGTGCTGAGGATAAATTGTCCCTCAGTTTCTGTAAAACCACATTTGTTTACTTGTTTCCTTTTCATCTCCGTTTCTTTCTGTGGTTTTCCCTTTTTAGGGAAAAAAAAAAGCACAAAGCTTGCACCTTTGCCCAACCATAATATAAACACAGTTCACCGAAACTGTCTCATAAACCATAAGGTTTTGCTCATCCGCTCTTGTGCGACACGCACTTGCCTCCCTCTTGAGCTGGATGTGCTCCACCATGGCCCTGCCCAAGGTAAGGGACTGGGCAGCACATCCCGGAATAAACTCAGGAGTAAACTGCCACAGCAGCTCTTTTCTGCGTTTTCCTACAGGTGAAGACTTCTTTCTTCTGGAATGAAAAATTTCAAGGAAAAATCTTCCAGTTTGGTCAGAATTATTTGCCATGTGTGCAAAGGATTTGAACAGGTAAGCTACAATCCTTTCTCCCTTTCCCAGAGCCCCCTGGACTGCTACTAAATAACTCCATTTGGGGGAAAAAAAGCCCTCTCATTGCAAACACAGTAATTACAGTGAAATAACATTTAAGGAATGTTAAAAGGACTGGGGACTTCAAAGGTTGAAACATTAGAAAGCTGAAATTAAGACGGCACTACTTCTGTGTATGCATTATGCTACATTTACTTGCCTGTGTGTTTTTTTATTCACATATAAGATAGATGGGACAAAAAAACTTCTGTTTCTCCTCACAGTTCACTGTGTGGTCCCAGGCCTTGTTTACTGCCCTGAGTTATTAATTTCCTCTTCAGCTTTTTACAGCATTTTTTACAGTCACGTTTATATATGTGACAAACAAAATTTAATTTATTTTTGTTATACCACCGGAAGGTGAAGGGAAATGAGGTACAGAAAGAAAAAATAAAGCATGCTAATGTTAAATCATAATTATTTTAGAATATTTAACATTAGATTGTCATATTAATACACTAATTTGGGCTAACTACAGAAAAATGTGTTCTTATGACCATTATTTTCATAAAATGAAGAAAGATAAAAATCTGGAGCAGTTGGATGACCTAAATGAGATTAGTGAGTTATTAAACTCAGTCATTTTACTCCTTTGAATCCACTAAATTCACAGTAATAATATGTATAAAAGAGAATTTTAGATTCAGACTTCTTTCTATTTTCAGTGTATCTAAAAAAATTACATCTTTTCAATATACTCATAGTTGATACTTCTTTTTTACTGATATTTGAGTTTATTATAAATGTTTTATGGAAATACTAAGTTAAACTTTACATGTTCCTGGCATGGCCCTTTATGTCCTCACCTTCAGCTAGTTCAGCACTTCAGTATTTCTAACCCTTTACTATCAATTTGGGCCCCCTGAAAATGAGATACACATAAGTGACCATATATCATTGACTATGTGATTTGCCCATCACCACATGCTGACTTTAGTAATGGTACTTAGAGAGTCTAGATCTCAGCCTTAAGTGGATTTAACTCTCCTGTAACTCCAAAGAATATCTACCTCATTTATTACCTCTAGTTTCTCAATACGTGAAGATCCAGAAGATTCTACTTCACTACTCAACCCTGGTTCATCTCGGTGTAGGTCAGAACTATGCAAGGAATAAGGCAAGAGACTTGTAGAAAAAAGCATCGTGCAATTATGTTATTAAAGATATAATGCCTATGAACAGAGTGAGTTCAATTTCAACTGAAGGAATAACATTGATTCTGTAATCTCTTTTCCCATAAGTCCTTGGCATTGAAAGATGTATAATTTCAGTATAGTTCCTGCCTGTCATCTTTCTAAAAGGATCATAAATAAAATGGAAAACAGATCTTGCATCACACTGACATCCCTCTGGGTCACTCCTGAGTCTGGGACCTTTTGTACCATAGCTTGGACCACTCTACCTGAGCTAATGGAGCAGTTAACAGCACCTTCTACACATGCTGTCCCCACTGGCTTCCTATTGCAGGTTTCGCCCCTTACGCTCTTTCCATAGCCAGCTCCAGTCCTTTTTTTCCCTAGCTAACTTGTCAGACCTGTTTTTTTCTATCCTGTGAGTGTCTCTGGTTTAGGACTTTATCAGTGAGAGACTAGAAACAAGATCTATAAAAGGCTGCTGAACCCTTCTCTCTACCACAGTATGGAAAGTTAGGCTTGCCCTCTGAGGTATGTCTTGGACAATTAATCAGGATGAATTTTGATAATGGGTTAGAGTAAATGTAGTGATGGGGGATAAAGGCACATAACCAAAACATCCCAATATATATTTAAGCATGAAGTTGGTAGACATGAGATGCTCTGCAGTAGTTGTCTGTGTGCTTGTTGTTAGTCCATTGAAAATTAAGTATAACATAGTGTGTGAAATAAACTATTTAACATTTACCTCTACAGGTATATGGCTGTATACTATGATAATAATGGTTTATATACTGTAAATTCACATTCAAGTTTAGGCTACTCTCTATTTCTAGGCCTACGTGAGAATGAAGTGGCCCTACTTTGTGTGTGTTGCACTTTGCAGCAAGGTCACTGTCATTCTGCGTCCATCAAGTGTTTCATGAAGGGTAACAGATCCACTCTTAATTTACATTTCAAGTCAATTCAGATTTTCATACATATTGCCAAGTAAACAAACACTTTTCCACCTCTTTTAGAGTCATCATCCCAGGAGGAAGTTGTCATGTTGTGATGCAGCTCTGTGAGTGGACCTGTCTTTGATGGCTGTGGTAAGTCTATGGCAGAACTATCAGGGTTTTCTCACTCCAAGTCATATAAAGCATAACAGTAAAACATGCAAGAGGAGGTTGTACATGATATATCACAAAATGTGGTTTGGCACCAAGCACAGTAACAGTTTAGGGAACAGCCTGTTCTTTAAATAATATGCTTTTGTTTTCATGTTTAATTCTTCATGCTGCTGATTTACAGCGAAGGCTTTTTCTTCCAAAAAAGTAGACCCTTATCTAATGCATCAAAACAACGAAGTATGTGGTTTCTTTGTCAAACATTTCAATAAATTATTTGGCCTTCTCAGAGGCATTTGTAGAACTCACATGGGAATAGAATTCTGGGGTTTTTTTCATTTGAACCATGGACTGGATTTTCAAATGTTGAAAATGTGCAGATGTACCTGCACAAATTCACATGCCTGACTTCGAAAATCTGATCTTAAACATGCAGCAGGTGAGTGAATATGTGGGAGAATGAGGGAAAACTTCAACATTTACCTAAAAATATCAAAAGAACTGTGAGCTGAGAGTGCTCGTCACCAGGCTTTAGCAGAGGTCAAGGGGGTGATGTAATTGGCACCTTTTGGATTTGGGGTTGTTATGTTGCTAAACACAGACCCAACAGCTAATCCTAAAAAAACCATGAGAGTTTCAAAGCTGCACTTAATTTTGTCTATTTTCTGACTCTCTTCCCTTTCAAAAGTAAGTTTATTTTCTGTCTTACTCGATGTTTATACTGAAAACACTGTAATAACTGTACAGCAATGTCTGACAGTCTGTAGTAGTATTACAGGTAACAGAGGAGTTTAGTGTGTGGTGAGGGGTGTTGTTTGATTGTGCCGCTGTAGTCAGCTCTCTGGTTTCCTGTATTTGCCTTAAGTTGCAAAAAATAACTGAGAGATCAATTTTTCAATTCCATCACAAAATAAAAATAAAAAAAATGTGCTCTGCATCATCGCTGAATTTAACATTCAAATGTAAATTAATTCTCCCCCCCCTTTTTATATCACTTACAATTTCTTCAGAATCTTGTCTTATTATAGGTTTAGGTCAAATTTTAAATGACAAATACTTGCTCTGAGGGAAAATTCTTAACCAAAAAGTATCAGCATTCCTGAAATTAGACATTTTTATTTTGAAAAAGACCAGAAAAATATGGTTTGCCATTTACAATATTTTCTGCATATTTTTACCCAATTATTGACCATATCTGTTCTCCAAAAAAAATATTTTGTTTTCTTCAAAACCTAAAAAGCCCACCTGGTTCTCTTTTGCACACTTCATTTGTGAGGAAAAAATATAGAACAAATTTTGATTTAAAAACATGGAGATGAAACAGGGAAGGTAAAAAGTAACATACATTTCCACAAGATGGACCATTTAAAACTGATTTTTCTTCTGTCCTTGAGGAAATAACTCATTTTTCACTAAAATCTGGTAATAGATAGCCAAGGTATCTGGTCTTCAGCAATGAATGAAATATTATTAGGCAAACTGGCAAAGATGGAGCTTATGGGAAAGACTAAAAGGGAAGCAAGTGGGAAAATTACTTATTTGGTGGACTAAAATCAGTGAACAACCACCCAGATTGTTAAACCAAGTGAAGACTGAACATGAGTGGAGGGGAAGCACTAAAATACTAAGTACTTGGGCTAAGCTCTGTCAGATTTAATGTGACTTGAGGCATTGACCCTCATATGAGTTCTCTCTTTCTGAAGCCCCTCATCTTGATAAGCCCTGCTTACAAAGCTGCAGCGCAGTGAAGCTGACCATTGTAAGTGTGGAGGCCAAGGGTGAAATCCTGGCTCTGTTGAAATCATTAACAGCTCTGCCATTGATCTGGACTGGGGCGGGTCCAGCCCAAATTAAAGCAGTGGCCTTGCTGACAAGCCACCACCAGTCAAAGAGAGGCCCCGTCTTTGAGTTCGTCAATCCCATGCGTTATATTCAATAAAGGTCAATAAGATGGAAGGTCTTGGATTTAGATGGCTCGAAAGATAAGCATACCAGGCTGAAACAAGACTCCAGAGAAATCAAGGGGCAGCATTATTTGGATATTTGCTGTATGGCTTGTTGGCGAATTTTAGAAATGCGCTTTATCCATATTCAAATCCCGTATAAACCGAAGTAGAAGAATATGATCTCTGTGGGAAGAGGTCATGGAAACAATATCTGTGCACCTGCCTACAGATCTATGCAAGCATCTTCAAAACAGACATTTTGGAAAGAGGCAGCTAATCTATTATTGTTTCCATGCAGATATTTATATAAATCCTCTTCTTGTAAAATGCCACATACCGTGCTAAGCTTTCAATTTAGTCAGAAGAGGCATAAGTTCAGCCTATGTAAGTAAAATCTAAAACTGAAGTGATTTAGGAATCTGGACTTAATATGTGCAACTGTGTAAGAATTATCTATTAATTATAAAATCATTAATTTAAAAGGATAGTGTTTGTAACTTTTTTTACTGACTCTTAAACATTTTCTGCTTGATTGTATTTCCTTAAAGAAAATCTAAAAATGCAGTTTGAATAGCAGCCACAACCCTATCCTATCAATCAGCTGTACCTGTTAATTTAAGGCACAGTCACTTGAACACAGTCGGATAATATACCCCATAATGCCATGTGTGTGCCAGTGCACACACATGTGTTTATCTGTACATGCCTTCTTTAATTTCCTTCCTGAGACCACCACGCTTTGGAATGATATTTTAATTTATTATTATGAAAGGAACGGCAACTGGTTTTTAATGGTTACAGAATGGTGACTCACAACACTGTCCCAGATGCTGTCACCGTCGCTATGAGAGCAGATTTGCAACATCTTGTCATAGGCACACATCAGTGCTCCTGCCTGCTGCCTTCATCCCAGAGGACAGCCTAACACCTGCTGCTGGCAGCGTGCCGGCCCTTCAGGGAACAAATGTTCCATTGCTGCTGGGTGATAGGAGAGGACAGACTCGAGATTCCAAGTGAACTGGCTAAAGGCACCCTAGGGCTCGGTGCACCCACCCCAGCACCCAGATGGTTGCTGTTTCTGTAGGAATATAAGAGAGTGAGTGGTATGCCTATAGCTGTCTCCTATAAATAAAGGAAAAGAAAAATCAACAGCACACTGGATGATAAGATTTCTAGCGTTTGCTATTGTTTCTTAAGAAAAACAAAATCAGTATTTTTCCAGTCAATATTATACTGAGGGAGGGCTACGTGCCTTCTCTGTATTTATCCACATAAACAACTTTGAAGACTGTGTTAAAGACACTTTTTTTAATAGGAAAATACAAGCACAAATCCCCTTCTGGAAGGTTTAATGTGCTTCTTTCCTGCAGAATATCCTTAGCCTTATACAATTTACGGATCCTAGACAAAATAGACATGATTTTTATATTTCACATAGTGTTCAGCTGCCATACCTTTATGTTGCCAGATATACTATGTTAAGATGAGATGTAAGACCAAAAAAGAAAAAAAAGAGCAAATATATTTTGTGTTCCTTTTAAATCTATTTTCACCTATCCCAGAGTTGTAAGAATAAAGAATATTGTGCATTAGCTCTGGAGAGCCCAGATTTCTCACTGAGGTCAAGGAGAGCTAAAAGGACTCCTGGCTTGGAATAAGAAGCTCAGTGCAGTTCAGGATCAGGTCTCTTGGATAGCGTGTAATGTGTTTCTTTCCATTTATTACCACTCCACTTCCAGTGGGGTGATAAAAGCAGCGTTACAATGTCTTCACTTCATGTGGATTGAATAGCAGGCTAATAAAGATGAGGGTGGTGCTTTTTTCAGCTGTTATACTCAAATTTCAAATAAGACCATTTTTATTCCCTGCTTTTGAAAAGGCTTTTTGTCCACATTATTCCCCAAAGCTTAGATCAAAAACATGTCATGTTTCTGAGGGAGGTACAGTCCAGGACACAGTGCATTAGTATTTCAGCTACTGTAATATAGATTTTGATACTCTTGCATTTCAGCCTTTACACAGGAATCTGCTCCTGTGAAAACAGGATCCCTTGAAAATAAAAAGATTGATCATGTATTTATAAACGGTGGCTTGATCCGAAGCCTGTAGGTTGCTGCAGTTTAATTCAGTGTGGTTTAAATCAATGTGCAGTGGAGCAAACCCCAGGTGATATTTCACTTTCCCTGCAGTGTGCTGCACTTCTCTGCAACAAATCAATCAAATCTACATCACAATACACTGAGCAACACTGAACTACCAACAGGAGAATTCTGGATGACTTCCACCGGAGAAAGTTTCCCTCTCTTTCTCTTGTTAGGCTAATGGCTGGGATATGTCCCTGTAAATTCTTTGGAAAGAGCAGCATTATACAAACAGTGTCAGCACTCTGTGGTTCTTTGAACACGTATTCCTATGTTATTTTTTCTGATGATCTCTAAAGGAAGGTCCCAGGTAATGACAATTCACAATAATCTCCCTGCTAGTGATCCCACCACTGCCCCTGGGCAAATTTCGTTGTTTTTCTTTGTTCCCCGACTGCTTCTGTAAAAGGATGCTAATAATATCCACACCAGAGAGATGCTGGGTGAACCCCTGTGCCTGCAGAGGGCTTTGAAGATGAAAAGGCTTATTTAAATGTTACATATTGCCAATAGTATTATTATTAAAGCTTAAGGGTGCATTCTGCCCTCAGATGGACACGCGCAGCTGCCTCTATCCCTACTGTCCATGTTTACATAGAGAACTGTGCAGTGAGGCAGAGCTGTGCAGATCTAGAGACTGTGAGTTCAGCAAGGAAGCTTTGCTGGAGCAAAGGCAGGGTTTTATGTGCAGATGGCAGGCACGCAAATTCGGTATGATCACGATTTAGAGGTGCTTGTAATGCATTTGCTTTCATTGAACTCTTTACAGCTTCTCTTTCTACAATGATATTAACTGCAATGAGAAAGAACAGAATGGAAGAGCAGGAGAAACACTTATCATAAACCTTTGGATAAATCTTCTATTCAAAAGTGAGCAGGTCTCAGGCAGTCCTGGGGACAGAGATCAGGATGTGATTCAGAGGTCAGGCTGAGCTCTCATGTCACATGTGGGTCATGCTGCATGAATTGTCTCTTCTGCAAGGCTTCCTTGTAAACTGTCAGTGTCCTGAGTTCTAATGCAGGAAATGAGCCCCAAAGGTTTAATGAATCTTAAAGAGCCCTTCTAATCCAGAATTTTTGTTCAAACTGAAAAAATTAGGGAGGCCCTCTTATTGCTCAAACATTGCACTCTGATTTGACATTCTTAAAAATATTTTTTTCACTGTCCTGCATATGGCCTTTACAGAGGATTTACAAGCTAATCTATCTGACTGTGCCATGTTACTCCTGTGAAATTCAACTGCAGTTCTACAGTCATACTGCCTTTGACTAGCTTGCCAGGTGTAATGACAATAAAATTTGGCCTAATGAGTAGAACCAGCCTTGTTCTCAAATTTAAATAGATTGTCATCTTCCACTTTTCAATATAGACTGCTTTGTTTTAATTCCCTTTTTTTTTTGGTTGAGTCAGTACACTTGCAAAATAGAGGTCATCTGAATTCAGAAACAGAATAAAGAAAACTGCCACTCTGAGGTTGTTTTCAAGATAGTGTTGTTAAATAGCAGAGATGCTTCTTTTACTAGGTAAAGCTGGTAAAAGCATTTATTGCTTTGTATTAGAACATTCTGAGAAATGAGCAGAAATTAGGCAAGAACCAGGGTTTCAGGAGGAAAATAAGCAAGTTCCTGCAATTAGTGGTACCTTCCAATACACTTTTTAAGGTCAAGAATAATTAAATCCCAAACAGGAGATATATGCATCTACCTGCTATTTTCTTAATAAAAAGATCAAAAGTGGACCTATGGTTTGAGAACTCAGCGTTACTTGTAAAGAGTTCAGCATTAAGATAAGGGAAGCCAGAGAGTGTGGGCCAAGCTGACAGAGCCAGCCAGTTTCTGGGCAGCTGCCTAAGTGCTTAAAGGGCTCACTCTGCCTTTTAAAGTTTAAGACAAAAACAAGAAAAAAGAAAATCTTTCACTGAGGCTCTGTTGCCCCAGATAACCAAGGACAGATTCTGGGTGGTCCCCATAAAGTTTCTTTTTAACTTGATAGCCGGATTCATGGGTACTTTTCCAACAGTTGTAGGGGATGAAATGATACTGAATTAATTCCCTTTTTAAAAATAAAAGGAATGAAAGGAACTGCTAGATCTCCATGCAACCACCTTTGAAATCATCACTATTGGGCTTGTCTGTTGTATCCAATATTCTGTATTTTCATGGCCTTGCCCTCCTTTAGGCTAAACAGCTAATCTTGGTAAACTGGAATGCCTCTCTTGAGCACAGCAGGTCATTTGGGCTGGTTAGTGTTCAGGAAGGTTATTAAGGTTATTTTAGAGGACCTGCTCACCTGGCTTCTTAGAAAGTGTAGGTATCTGCCACCTCCATGTCATGTTCTCCTGCACTGTAGGAACCAAATACACATGATAGAAAACTATGAGATGACAGTTGTTAAAACCATTGATTGAATTGGTTACCTGAAATACAAGGTCCCAAACAAGTTAAATATCTGATAAAGTGGTAAACAAGAAATCTTCAGGATCAAGGGGGGATTTTACTTGCTGTCTGTGTCCCATGAGGCTCTGGCACAAATGGCTGCCAATAACAATGAGCCTTGATCTGCTGAAAGATAACTGAAGATATGTCCCAGTCACACTTACATACTTAGAGTGAACACACTTGTAAACAGGGAGAGCCAAAATCCAACATCACTGCCTTGGTTTGACCAAACACATGTAAACTCGTGGTCTTATCAGGAAGCTCGAAGCTCAGTCTAAGGTAAGTGGAAAAATGAAAACTCTGTTATTGACAGGGCAAATGAACGTAGGCAAGAAAAAGTGTAAATTTTTGTTAGATTATGTTCATCTGAGATTTGAATTAAGAAATAGGTGTATTTTTAAGTATTAAAAAATACCTTTCATAAGGGTATTATCAGAAAATAGTCTTAATTTGGAAACTCTATGTAAGGGAACAATTTATATTCTCTTGCAATCAAATTTCCCACTGCTCACATTCTGGTTTGCTTTTCCCAGATGTTCCTTCTCAGGTTGTCAAAGAAGTGAAGTAAATTTCTGTAGTTTGCAGGTGTTAAGTTGCAGGTAGTGAACTTTCATTTTCAAAGATGAAATTCAATAATGAGAAATAAGATTCTTGGAAGCTAAATGTAGTCTTGTGCCTATTTTTTGCATTCCTATCACTGCTTTGTTACTTATATTATTAACATTAACAATCAAGGAAGAGCTGTGAGGTAGATTGACAGTATCCCAAAATCTAATTTCTAATAAGAATTGCAGATATATCCAAGAATACAATGCTAATTGAACTGACATTTGATTATGCATTCACCTGCACAGATATTAAAAACCTCCATGTGGCCAATAATGACTGTTCCATGGCTTGAAATAGTTTGAGGACACTTTCCAACCCAGTTACTCTTCAGCCAGGAGAAGAGATCTGAGACAAGTCATGATCTCATCATGGAAAAACTACAATCAGTAAAGTGAAATCAAAACAATCCAAGCTCTCACTAAATATTTTCTCAGTTCTAGGTGCCAGTCAAAGCAAGAAGGATCAAATATTTGAGTAGGCATGAAGTCAGCTCATCATTATTTGTCCTTCAAGAAGTGCTGGAGGCACATTGGTGGCTTGCTATCCCTCCTACTCTAGTGTAAGGATTCAAGGCTGCAGCTGGATCATCCTGTCTAATGGCTATCAGTAGTTATATTCTCCATAAATTTGTTTAACTCCTTTTTTTGTATCATCAGATTTATTATTCTCCAGAACACTGCCAGAGCTTGGGATTGGATCATTGCAAGAGTACACTGCACATTATTTATATTCAAAATATTTAATGTCTGCCTCAACAATATAGCTTTACTTGTTCTAACACTATATATGAGGTTGATATTCCTGCTTGAGTAAACATGCACTTACAAGTTAATAAAAATAACATTTTAACTGCTTGAATGCAGTTTTCCAGTGACCCATAAGATCAGTTCTAGGCTCTCTGCAGTCCTAACTCAGTGTGAGTTTAACCTTCATCCATGGGCCCACAGATTCAGCAGCCATTGATCAACTGATGAACTTACCTAAAAGAACAGAACATAAAATGCAAACAGCAATTTAAATGACTGTGTGGTAAAAGCAAAAATTTCCTGTTAAACCACAGCAGGCTGAAATGAGAACTGAGAATGACAGAGAGGGCAGGTACTGACCCCATGCTAAAAGATGTACAACAAAGGCATTTGCTATAAGTTCTCATGGAAGGCCTTTTAGACAAATTAATTAAGCAATAAGACATGACAGGGTGTGAATCACTTGGTAATGATTTACGCCTATTGTGTTGTTAGGCAGAAGGCCAAAGGCCGAGTGCTGTCAAATCACCTAGGTGTAAATTATCATTTGATAATTTGAGCCCTGGAGTGCCTTATTGTAATTAGAAGGTGTTCCATCATTGAAGTTTTGTACTTCATTCCACTTTTTTTTCCATTCTCTGCTCCATTTCGCTACTTAGAATTCTATCATTAAAAAGTGAACTTTTCTTGCAAGATTATTTCAGACAACTAATAGCCTGAGAGGCTTTACACAACAAACCCTGTCATATTCCACAATGCATAGCAGAGAAGTCAATGCAGGCATGTCATCACTGTAATTTAATCACTGTGCCTTCATTCATAAAGCCAGTTACAGACAAAGGGAGGCATTAGGGTTATAGGGGAATGTGCATTTAAAATTAGTTGAAAGTTAGAGATGCAGAGTCGATGAAGAGAAATGAGGCAGCTGCACTTTCTTTTTTCAAACTAAATAGCACAAAAAAGATAGAGGGATAATAACATGAATTCTTCCAAGATGCAGCATCCAGACAGCTGTAGAAACCACAAGGAGAAGGCAACTCAAAACCTGACTGTTCAAACTGAGAGAAGCAACGTCCAGCAAGGGCTGTTCCATGCAAAGATGTGAACACCAACTCTGGCTTTGGAAATTCATACAATGCAGCTTGTCAGAACTTGGGAGAAGGTTGTCACTGTCTATGTGTCTACCTGTTCTGTTCTTTTATGTTTCTGGAAATAGGCTATTAAAGTAGCAGGATCTCCAGTTTGATTCAATTTGCCATTGTCAGGTACCTATAGTCATTAGGCCCATTCCATGCACAGAACAGAAGAAATTTCTTTTCAAGTCTGGCATAGAAATGGAGTTATGACAGCTTCTTTTTCCCTCCTGTCTCATTTATGGCTCCAACATAGTTAGGGAAAATTATTTAATCAAATCTAGCTATTGCTTCCTAAACATTAACCAAGGTCACAATCATATGCGATAGAACATTCTTAATGTTCTTGCATGACTAGGTGACAACAGCCTTCATTGCAGAACTCCTAACACTAAAATGATTGCCCATTGACAACAAGCAGTCCCAGGATGGAAGTAGCCAGAGTGAAATGTCAAGGCCAATCAAGAGAACGTCTTGCCAAGCATTAGGCACACTCATAAATAGAGAATTATATTGTTGGTCAGCCATGATTTCAAAAACAGCAAGAAACCATCTTGTAAATGATGTAACTGTAAAAACAGAACATGTCAAATCTGTTCTGATAAACTACTGGTCTTAACATTATTTTTCTGGAATTTACTTTTGATGTTTGCTTATTGATGGCATATGTTCCTTTTTTTTTTGTTGTGATTCTTTTTGCATCTATTTTTTTCCATACATTTTCTGTTGTCACAAAAGCTGCCACACATCCCTTTGCATTTATTTAATCAGAAGATAGCGTGATAGTTGGTTTTACCATCCGTCTAGCATATTATTAGTAGGTTGGGGTTTGGAAAATTGACAGAGAAACAGATGTTGGGATTATTTTATGTAGCTTGAATACCATAATGATATACAGTTGTCAGAAGCTTCTATTTTCTTATTTTAGGAAGATGATTTTTTCATGGAGGAAATGGCTCAACTTTTTACAACCCAGGGGAGAGAGGAAAATAAAATTAAAGACCTGAGGAAAAAAATCAAAGTAAGGAGTGATAGATGTTTATTCTGTGCCTAAAAGTCTGTGCAGAACACGTGCAATTTATGAAATTGTTCTAAGGGAATAATCCTGGCTCTGCCTACTTCCCTTGCAGATACATATTTAATGGAATAAGGAAAAATAAATCTATAGTCTCATGATTTGCACATCCTTGGCCTGCTGTAAAGTGTGACAGGAAGGAGGCACCATTTTTGTTAGTTGCAGCTTAATAATGTATTATGCAGAGGTTACTCCCTTTCTCAGAAGGAAACAGAAGGGTTGCAAATGAAGAACTCGGACATGCTTGGCGTGTCTTCATTCCCTTTCTTATCAGTCACAGTGGGGAAAAAAGATCTAGCTGGTGTCCAAAGGACAAAGGTCAAAAAAACTTCATTTCCATTTTTTTCCACATTTAGTGTCTTAGTATTGGACTTCTAGATATGAAATAATGAGATCAAAGTGGTTTTTAATTGCTCATGAGTTTGCTTCTTTTCTTCTCTGGCCACCTGCTCAAATTACATTTTAGAAAGAAACTAAGGGACAGTGGAAAATACTGTGAAAAGGACATAGTAGTCATATGCTTTGATGCATACTTTTAGGAATGAATATCCATTCCTACCTTTCTTTACCTCTAATTCCTCTTTTCCTGCCCATTTCATCACTGCATGTTAGCGCCAGATGTGGAAAGAATCCAATATCTGGTAAAACAATTATATTTAGTTCCCATCACTATAGTTTAAGTCTAAATAGTTCAGGTATTCAGCTACTTATGGAGGTAAAATAAGTCTCAAAAATTAGTTCCTTGAGCAGTGGGGAAGCCAGTATTTGTGTCTCTTTTCACCCAACATTCATGAGTAGGGCTTGATACTTCTAACACTGACATCTGGGGAAACACTCTGACTGGGGAAAAAAAAAATTGAGAAAACAGAGTTGGATGTGGATTGGTGTGGCACTGAGTGCAGAGTTGGGAGAAACTTCCCTCCATGTACATGACTGTTCACATGTGAGCACACACCCACAGAGAGAGATGTTACATGACTTCTGAAATCTCTTATTTAACAAAATAGAAAAGATGAATGATCAGTCTTTAAAAAGCACATGAAATTGGGTATGAATAGAGTAACTGCACAAGATGATATAGTCAAGTAACTCCCTGGAAATTTGCAAAGACCTCTATTATTAACATCAAATATTCTCTTTTCTTGTTAAAGGCATAAATCTCTGTAGTGAAATAGAGTTCATCACCTCCAGATTTATATTCTTAGCAGGGATTTAGATATTTATGGATACCTCCCAAAAATCTAGGAGGTAATAAAGAACTACTGATCTAATAAAGTCAACAGGTAGTTGATGCAATACTTGAATTTAGACTACACTTTTTAATTATAGGGCCACTACATGTAATATAAGGAAGTGCCTCTGGACATTCATCAGAAGTGTCTCTTTTTGATTTACTTACCTTGCAATTGGTTTCTAGTATTACTCAATACACAGGCAACTGGGAAGGGATGTATCTCATAGTAAAACTATTTTCATTAAGATATTTAAGAAGCAGAGTGTGCATTTTTTCCATGCAGCTTTAATAAAAAATCACTGTTCATTGTGCTTTAAAACAACAATGGTTACTGCCAGTATTACCGTAAGATTATTAGATTAATCCACTGATCATGTTATTCAGTCTTTATTCTCTGTCTTTTTATTTATTTTAAAATATGAATTTCATGGGTGTTACTGACAGACAAGAACAAAGAAAAGTCAGCTGAGTATCAGCTGCACAGTGTCCTCCACTTCTGTTCTCACAGGACCATGTTTTTAATATTCAGCTACGCTGAGCCGTTCTTTGAAGTGAATAAAATGTAGATATTAGCATAAGGTTCACACCAAAGTTCTAGATCCAAACATTCTTTGTCCCAGTGAAGACTCTGGTTCAAATTCCATATTTTTTGTCATAGTCTAGTTCCAGGCTGTGAATCGCGATTAATCCAGGATATTGAAGTAACTGTGATCTGAGTCTTAACTTCGTAATTAGGGTCCATCTTAGTAACGTGCAGTGACTCCATAACATCCAAGTGATATTACAGGTGACCGACTTGTAAATGCAAGTAGTCTTTCAAGGTCTGTCAGGAAAGCTGCTAGGATTTACAACTCATTATTAGAAGAGACAAATCAGAAAATAGTGGGTATTTGAAATATTTGAGAAGTGTCAGTGTAGTTTTACATGATTAAACTACACACCAAAAGAATGGGAAGGAATTAGCTGTCAAAGATAGCAGGCAGGGACTAAAGCTACAGAGGGACAAATTGGGATAACTTCAAACAGATTGTTTTATCCTTTGGGTAGATGTGTAGGAGAACTGGATTCCAAGATTATTCTTTTCCTTGGAGAATTAACCAGAATAATGAGATGGTCTTTACAGCCTTCAGTTTAACATAACCAGGATCGGTAATTTAGCACTTTTATATATTGAACAGATCTGCACTGGGAAACGCTAAAGACAGCAATCAGCATGATACAGACTGTTCTGTAGCTTTGACCTACAAGTACATTTTATAGCTGAGCTGGTGTCAGGATTCTGTCTGGCTGCTGCACCAGTCTCAAAACACAGCCCAGCTCCCTCGTACTACTTGCAAGCAATTCAGACACAGAATATTTTGGGGATCGTAAATGAGCAACATCTATTCCCAGGGTAAGGCAAGTCTATTTCACAAGTTACTTTATGGACCATATGGTTATACTTGGTTACATTCAGTCACATAACATCACATAAAGCAACTTAATCCAGTATATGCAGATCCCATGCAATGCAAATGGAGCATCATTTCCAAGCTTTAAAGGAGCCTTGTCTCTTTCCCCAGGGAGCACAGTGTAGACTATAGTTTTAAATCAAACTTCTCATAAACTTTTAACACTCCAGGCTTTGCAAAAAGCATGTCAGCCTCCAACCTGGTGTGATGCAACTTATTATCTGTATCTCTGAGCATAAAAAAGGCACTCTGGTGTTCTTCTAAAATTATGCTGAAAATAGAATATGAGATTGCAATCAGTGAAGAGAAGTCAGAATTGCTTTAGGTTTTTAGTACAGTCCTTGCCAAAACCAGCAAAGCATCCCTGAGGCCTCCTTATCTGGTATGCTGAGCTGAAGCCTTCTGGAAACAGCAGGCTCAAAGGTTGCTAAGCCATACGCTCTCTTAGATAATTTTAACGCTTATAACTAGGACATTTTATTACTATACAGGGAAATAGTTCTCAGTCTCAAATATGGCACATATTGGATGTAATTATGGGGTGAGCAAGACAGAAAGCATTGCTCAAGAGGCAAGGAAGGAGTTAAGCATTATGCACTCAAAGGTAGGATTCTGTCCCAGGCTGACAGCCCTCCAACACAACTTCCCATTGTTCATAGGTCTGGGGAGCTCCTGGGGTAAAGTACTTTTTTGGCTGTTGATGTCAGGAATGCTATCACTTTTGTGATATAATTTGGTTTTCTGTGTAATTACATCCTGGCAAAAGCCTATTTCTAATAGCACAGCTACGATTTTCTGTTTAAAATGCATTGTTGACTTTCTGCTGGAATGCTGTATTTGGTTACATTCCACCCTCATTCTGGAGCTCTCTGTACATCCCCGAGCACAATAGCATCATTATACACTACCTTGGCCTCCAGGTCATGAACTGCAATTATGTCTTTTCATGGCAACAATCTTTATAACCTAGAGACTACGCCCAGGGACAACATCATAAAGAAGGATTGGCATATGCATAAGTAAAGATGAATAGATATTGGCACTCCTCAGAGTTTTTGCCATTGATTATGGAATGTTGATTAATGCCATAATCACTACCTCCCCTCGTAAGCGATAGCGGCATTTTGTGCTGGCTTCACTTTTCTGTCTTCACATCTGCTGCTTTCTCTCCAGTCCCTGGCTCTTGTCACCCATCTGATTCATCCTCATAGCATGATGACAAAAGTCACAATGTTCGGTTGCCAGCGAGAAAATTTCAGAGGAACAATTTTGAATCTGATTGTTCTCGACTAACATGCTGCCTCAACGGATTATAGCACTTTTATATGCAGTTGCTTTTTGCTAGGTCCATCTGTCTGCGCTCCAAGCTGTGCTCCTAAGATTTGACATTTCAGGCAGTTCTGATTCTCTTTTCTCTCATTCGGTATCAGTTTTTAAGAACAGAAATCCAGTCAGGAAGGATATTTGGGGAGCAGTAAGCAAAACCCATGATTATTATTAGCACTCTTCAAGCTATTAACCACAATGCTTTGTATTTACTTGACATTACTTTAAAAAAAATTATCTACAACTCATCTACAAGGCAGATGAGTAAATAGCACCTGCACTGCATGTAAGTAACTTGAAACCAGAAATCAGACATTCAGTAATCCACAGAAGGAGCTTATCCACCCTAACAGCTACTCCCAAAGCACTAATTACTACAATATTCCCTGTCCTCGTTAGATCAATTATTTGAAAGTTCATCTTCACTTCATGTAGGATGATCACCTGCATTTACAGGCAATGAATGACTTGTGAAATGCAGCTGCATTTTAACAGACATGGCCACACAGACTTCACAGAACATGATCAGAATCACTACCATAGAAATTGCTCTGCTCTGCTCTGCTAGAAATGTATGTCAGAGTAAAATAATTAATTTACATGCATTGTCATTTTATGCAACATATGTTCATTTTTTAAATACTTGCCTTGCCAGAAGCTAAGGAACCAGCCATAAAGATAAACTAAAGCAGACAATGTCTGGTAAAGTTTAGAGTAAAAATTGCTCCAAGTCGTACTGCGCTGTTCTAGTTGTCCTCCTGTAGAGTTTAAAATATATAGTGACATCAAGCTGATTAGGTTAGTCCAAACACACTAGATGAAAATTACTTGGTTTTATTATCAGGGAAGTCTTCTGGTTTCATGAGAAGAAAATGCTTGAAGGGAGTTTTTTGGCCAAAACCAGAACAAATTTTGTATGAATGACCATCAAGGCTTATGCATGTATTTTGCGTATCTGGTGTATTTGGAACAAGTAGAACAAAAGGACTTAATCCCTTTTGCCCCTCTGCTGTGGGCCACGTATCTGAAAAATAGCATTGTCCCTAAATGCCCCAGGTTCCTATTGCAATAGGGTAGCTAGGAGCAGGAGGGGAGTAAAATACATATATAAGTGGCGTAAAATTATGTCAAAGCCAGAAAAAAATAAACTGAATGTTTTTTCAGTTGTACAGGACAAAGGAGAGAAAACTGGACCCTCAAACTATAATATCCCAAATAATAACAACATTTAAAGACTGTAATTTCATTTTCTATGTCAAAAGATTGAACTTTTTAATTGTTTTGTAAATAAAGTCATACACTGGATACATAAAAGCAGGTTAATGAAAGATCTAATGAAACCTTTCAGAGACAGGGAATTTCTGAAAGAAATAGAGGTTGTAAAGATGTTATTGTTTCCCTTTTTTCAGTAGTTGGCAGAAAGAAGACAAAATATGGCAAGCCAGCAGTTCTAATTCTCTGGAGATACCCAGGTGTGCAGTTGTTGCTCCTCAGGTCCTATCACGAGAATGTGGCATGTGGATAATGAACCCAACTTTTAAATCTTGTTTTTCCAAAAATCTTGTAGACCCATGTCAATGTGCTAGAGGTATGAAGTGACCCATTGCTGTCAGCTCCCAGAACATTCAAGCCGGTTTCTTTCTGAGATGGGAATTCATCTTCCTTGAGACTTGCCCCAAGATTTAGCTGCATGCAGATTCAGGGGCAAAAAAAATTCTCGAGGTGTGTTTAATTATGTTTTAGCAGAGGGAATTAATCACACTAAGCAGGACTCCCATAGGGTGGATATAGAGCAAATCCCCTTAACATTTGCCCCTGCAATCCAGAGGGGTCAGCAAACAACAAGTGTGTTCTCTCCATAGTAAAGAGAGCAGTAGAATTGAATGAGAAGTAATATCCTACATTCTGTACAAAGTACAGAAGCAGAGTAACTGCTTTGAAGGATCCCTCAAAATCTGTAAAATAATGAGAAGTTTAATTGAATGAATGAAAGGGGTGAAATGTAGAAAAACACTAGTACAGTAGGGAAAATAGGTTTGTCCAGTACAGCAGAGAGCATAATATGCTCCCAGCGTTTGACAATGAGCCAGCAGCTGCTGTGTCCTCATGCCTTTCCATTTTTATAACTGCACATCCATAGTGAATACAGTTTTATGTAGAAGGAACTGCCTCTTGGAGATAGAAAATTACCTGAACACCAGCATAGCTTACTACTCAGTCCTGTGTGGATTTATACACAAGAGAAACTGCAGTTCCCAGGAAGGTCTGCTGTCCCTTTAAAGAATTCAGGTTTAATGCCTCATGTTCAGGGAATCTTTTATCTGTTGAATGATCTTCACTGAAAAAATAACATCTGAACTGAGCTGGCTAGAATACATTTATGTCCATAGAAAATCAGGAATTCTTCTGCTATTCCTAGATAAAAGTAGAAAAAAAATTATATCCCTGTTTTTACAGGCTGTCTATTATGGACAAATACCATCTAAAAGGGAATCCAGAGCATTCCCATTCAGTCTGGTGACAGACTATGTAGGTAGGCTGGAACTGAACTGAGCTCTGTGTGTCTGTGGCAGCAGAGGTGACAGGAGAACACCATTTGCAGTGAGGCAGCCAAACAGCAACGACAGCAGGGATGATGGTAGTTGCAAAGTGCCAGCAGACTCAGCTTTGGAACAGATTTGCCAAGACTGCCACACCATGTGATGACACAGATTCCATGCTGAATGCACAGTGACATGGAAAATGTCTCCTAGTGGTGTCCAGGCTTCACCAGTTAACTCCTCTAATAGCTGCTCTCCCCTGACTTTGCCCTGTTTCACCAGCTGTTGTGCATCTCCTGTTCAGGAGACACTGGCACGGTGGAAGCATCATTAGGGAAATGCAACAACATATGGATAGGAAAAGGGGGGTGTTTTAAACAATGTGAGAGTGTGTGTTTGTGTTCAGTACATAAACAGGGGGTATTGTCTTAGTTATTTGAGCTTGATTTGCTATTTGTACTGTTCTGTACCAAGGAGCTCTTGGAAGTGCAGGGCATTCTGTAAGGTACAAGAGCAAATGCACCAAGCACAAAGTCAGTTCAACCTGGCAATGCAAAGAAACTGCAGGGTGGAGAAACTTCCTGTTTGGTGAAGAGTCAGTTCAGTATTCCAGCTGAATATCCTTCATTCCTGGTTGTCTTCCAGGGCTGAAGACATTCACCTGATGCCACCATGATCTATGACTGCCCCTTGAAGTTTGTGGCATCAAGTGAGAACTGCCTTGAATAGCCTCAAGATCAGAGAGCTGAAACAACCTATATCTATGGGAATTAGAGCTACTGAAGCCTGCGCTTCTCTATGAATTTTTGTCTTAGGATAACTCTTTGGTGATACAAAACTGAAGGATTTGGATGCTAGGAAGGAGCAACCCTCTGAGGATTCTCTGACATCTAATACTGTCAGCCTATGTGATAAATGCTTCATTAGAGAATGTCTAGGTTCATTCAGTGTGTCTTTCTTTTCTAAATACTGATTTTTACCCAACCTGGAGAAGCTTAGCTGTCCTTAAGACATATTTACAAAATATTAAAGGACACAACGCAGAGAGATAGCATGTGCCCCCTAAAACTCATCCCCTCAAGAGTGTTGTTCTGCAGGTCTTGTTTCTCTATGAAGAGTAGTTAAAATAAATTATGAAGCATTTTTTTGCACTTTCCTATCTGGTTTTGCCTGGTTGGTAGATAGCCTGGCTGTAGCCTGTGATTTCTGGCGATATTTGTTCTACAGGTCATGAAACCCTCAGGATGGTACTGGGGCGATGAAGACTGAAAGAATTATTACACTGTGTTTTGCCTTTCCTAAATCCTGTGGCATGTTCAGTGTCTCCAGTTGTCCTGAGGCAAAATTTGTAAGAGTTTTTGAGGTTTTACGATCTCTAAGTTCCCATCCAAGCAGCACACAATTTATTTGGGCCACACTTAATTAAAGGCTTTTAACAGTTTACTGGCATTTCTTCCAAGCTTTCAGTTTATGACTGAGATAAGGATGTATTCCTACATTCTGCCTCACACCTGCCTATTATGTGTTTCATTATTAAAAGCTTTCATTTGTAAAATCTCCCATGAGATGCATACCTTAGAGAGTAACTCAAATCAGGCAGTCATAACCTGTCCAATTTAATGTTTCACAAGAAGGAAGCTTTAGGATTCCATCTGGTACCGTAAAAAATCACCAGATACACCACCATAACAATGCATTGGAAAAACAGTCATTAGAACAATGTTTAACGAGGCTTGTATCTTACACTATGTTTCTTGGGGGCTTCTATACTATCCTTAGCAATGTGGCAGGATCAGGGAGCAACCACTGTTATTCAGCAGAAGTGGTGGCTTTTCTCCTCTTATTCTGAGGCCTTCCATCAAATGTCCTCATCAAGTTTAGGAGCACTAACATACTCCTCCTGTGTCAGTAGGCCTGTGTTAGCCCAGGTTCTGAGCCCAGCAGGCAGTGGGGACATGCCATTTCTGTGTGGTGGGGGCCACCCACTGGGGTGCACCTCTCTTGTTGCCCAGAGAGGTTGTGGATGCCCCATCCCTGGAAGTGTTCAAGGCCAGGTTGGTCGAGTCTCTGAGTGACCTTATCTAGTGAATGGCATCCCTGCCTGTGGAAGGGAGTTGGAACAAGATGACCTTTAGTGTCCCTTTTAACCCAAACCATTGTGTGATTCTATGATTCTAAGTACCAGCCTTTAGAGATGAGGCCTAGTGTGGCACAGAGCCCAAAGTAATAAGACTTATTATCATTATCATTGTGGTTCTCCATTGACATAGCCAGAAATGGTGAGAGGGGGGATAAGAAGATATGGAAGAAACATTCATCCTGAGATGGGTCATCCTGAGAAAGGAGATTATGATACAGTGATGGTAGCAGATTCCCTAGCCCGCACATTTGTTGGCAACTCATTTGTTTTAGGCTTATCTGCATTCAGATCACGACATGAATTCAAAGCGTAGTGGATCCAATTTTCTGTTGCCTGGCACTTTGTTTAACATTTGCCTCTTCTGCAAACGAAAGGAAAAATGGATGTAAAATACTGCTCAGAACCTGGGATTGTTATTCATCTCACCATAGTTTAGCAGAAATGCCTCTGTATTATTATTTTTTCCTGAGTTACCCTCTCATGACAGCAGCAGAACAATATGACCTTCTTTTGTCCTTGTTCTACTTATATGTAGCTTATGTCCTTATCAAACCGACCCCAAGCCTCTTCTCTGCCTATAACTGCAGGTCAAAACATCAATTTTGGCAATTCGGCTGCCCTCTCTGCCACTTGGAAGGAGCAAAGTGGAGACAGCTGGCAGTTAGGGGAGCACTAGGAAGCATATGGTAACTCCATGCAGTGTTGTCCAAGAGCTCATAGGACAATCACTCACTTGCTTCACTGATTTCCATAATGTATGTCTCTTTTTTTTTGGTCTTTTTTCATAAGCCCCCAGGATATCCATTGTTTAGGCAAAGGTAATTTTAGAAGAAACTTCATATTTTGAAAATTTTGGTTCTTTCCATAAAAGAAAATCTACTTCAAATGTATTCTGCTACCAAAAATAACTACAGAGAAAATAGGGTGACTGATAAATATAAATAACTGGCCAGAAACACTTTTTCAGAGACTAAGTGGGACAAAAAAATGCTAGAAGACACCATCTTAAATTTAAGGAATTATATAGCTGGGCATTTCCAACTTGTGTTTTTAGTA
This sequence comes from Neopelma chrysocephalum, assembly GCF_003984885.1. Lineage (NCBI taxonomy): Eukaryota > Metazoa > Chordata > Aves > Passeriformes > Pipridae > Neopelma > Neopelma chrysocephalum. The sequence continues at coordinate 217,825 of NW_020897760.1, forward strand.
CGGCAGCTGTTCGGAGGGTTAGGAAAATATGTGGTCATGCAATGTTGGCTGAGATCCTGCCTGATCTTGAGAGTTAAACACAGCCAAGCCCTGTAGTGTTGGATGGGAAACCACCAAGGAAAATCCAGTGATTCAGTAAGTGGCATTCTTCCTGCATGATTACAGCAACCCAAGTGCCAGCATGGTGCTCAGGGATAGTTTTGTTGGTGGCAGTGATGTTTTAATATGAGATGTAAACTTGTTGAAAGATCTAGTGATGAACTGCACAAAGATAAGAAAGCTTTGGTAATTACTTTCTTGTAATTCTAACCTCTGCTTTCTGTTGTATTGGGCTTTCTTCCTGTTTTATTCTGTTGGCTGATCATGGTCATCCCTACAGTAAAAATCGTGGTTTCTTCCAAGGAGGTGGCTGCTTTCCTGTAGTAAATTCTGTTTATATACACTGCCTACAAAACATGTACAGCATTTGGTGAAGTGCATCATCAGAAGTTTGTGCCTCTATAGAGACATTTTAAATATTCTCCAGCAATACACAATACTTTGGGAAGGTCTTTATACAGTTTCTTTATACAATTGCTCTCTCTTCTGCAGTCATTGATTCCAGCCCCTGAACTGCAATATTTGTGTTGATACAACTGTGCTTTCTAAACCAGATCTATGAGTGGTTTGGACTAAAAAACACTCTAAAAAGGCACATTTTAAAACTTAGATAAATTCTGATCCAGTTTGAAGTGCAGCCATACAATCAGTTTCTTTAGCACAACTGTGGAGGCAGTAAATCCCAATGTAGCCTAAATGTGGTGGAGCAAGGAGGCAGGAATACTTCAAGTGGTTTTTAAACTGGAAGAAACAGTCTGCCACACATTAAAATAGTCTGCCAGAATTAAAACAGGCATTACCAGGAGAGTAATGCCTATTTTAAGTTTTGAAGTTTAACTACTAAACATCAATATCCAGTCTTTGTATACTTAAGTTTCCATCTTATAATTAAAAGTTTGGAGTTCATAAAGGACATAAAAAATGCTTTTGGATCCTTGGATTATAATTGTCTCCTGTAATACTCTACATAATGCACAAATAGGAGTGCCTAAATGAACATTTTTGCAGAGGTCAAGCTGTAATTTTTGTTATTTTACTTTACGGTTACCATTTGAAATAAGATTCCGTGACACATCTAAATGATTATGCACAAGAGTCTATTCTAATAGTAGTAGGCTCATAAAAAATAACAAGACCAAATGATAACTGTCTACTGACCCATACATGTATTTACAATAGAAGTACTTTAATAAAGGTAGCTACATCCTCTAGATCCCCAGACCTTTATTTGAACTCCGCTGTAGCATAATTGACATACAGAATTAGAGTGCATATTAAGACCTGGAACTGAACTTTTTCTGTAGGCTCAGCTTCACTCACATCACTCATAATATTAGAAAGAACCTGTGACAATCATATTAAAATGATGCCACTCTGACATAGATTAACAGAGTATGCAATTATATTTAAATGCTGTAATTGGAACTTGCCATTAAGTGCTTACTGTCACTTCTCAATTCCCCTCAAGGCAAGTAAACCACTTCTTCCTTTGCTCTATAAATTTAATGCCATATTCTGCACACAGAAAGAGTTGGTATTACATCAAGAGCATTTTGTTTGCCTCAAATGCTGTGAAAACACAGGCCTTGTGAACACTGCAGGATATAAATCCATCCTGTAAAATGACTCTGTTAAAAAAAAAAAGGCATTTTGCCACTTCATGCTTATGGGGACAACCTGATCTTTACATTTCATTACTTTTTTCACCTGGAAGCTGTTTTCAGCTCAGTTTTTGATAGACATCATTATTAGGAATAAAGATTGCAAGGTCAGGGACAGGTGAACCTGATGATACTCAGCTGCATCTTTTTAAACCCCATGGATGCACCCAGGTGTTTCTGGGGGCCCTGACTCAGTGTCAGAGTAGCTTCTGCTTCTGGTGGTGTGTGACAAAGGAGAGCTCTACGTTATCTTCTTGGTGAAGGTAGGACTGCAGATGGGGTAGATAGGAAAAGAGAACTGGTGTTTATACTTTGAAAGTAAGATTTTATGGGCAATTTGAAAGAAAACGGTGATGGGAGTTTCTTTTGTGTCTCTCAAGAAATTTCCCCCTCTGAGTGTCTCTCGGCTCTCTGTGAATGTGACAGTATTGGCTGTTGGTCGTGAGTCAGTTGTTTTTGTGTTTTCTTAGATTTAGTCAGAATTGTGTGTATCCCAGGTTTTGATATGATTCCTTATTTGGCTGGATTGTGTTAGTTAACATCATTGCCCAACTGTGTAAAGAACATTAAAGTGATAATTAAAGTTTGGATAAGAATCTTACCCTTCTTATGGACCCAGAGTAACTGAAGCTGGACTTCTAGTTTTCCAGCAGAACCATAAACTTTTCCTTCATGTCCATTGCCAAAATGACCTAGACTTGAACTCTCCTAAGAATGGGAAAATGCTTTTGTGTAGTCTCCATACTTTAGCAGTCCTGGAGATCTCAGCTAATATGAGTGATAACCAGCGTGTGTTACATTGGTCATGCATAAATCTGCAGTGTTGACTCTTGCTCACTAGAAACTTAATCTAAGATAAGTAAGTCCTTTTGTGCTCAAAACCAGCCATTAAATAGTATTCATTTGGAGGTGCTTTGAGAAAGGCTGACTAGAAAATGTAGGAAGGAAAAGGCAGGATTTTTTTCATTGTTATGACTGACTATAGCTTTACTGTGGAAATCAGTATTATCCAGGTTGGGGTACAATTAGATACGCATTCTCAGGGGTGTTGCTTTTCTACAAAATGTACTTGTGTTAATTCTACACGATGTCTACAGGCCAGTGGATGTTTTGAAAACAGTGACTATAACGCTGTACATTGGTGGCTTGATAAATACATAGAGGACTCAAATCTGAGATCAGACATTGCTCTGCATTGTACAAAAATCTCTCTATTAATCCCTTTTCATTTTCTGTCTTGAAACCATGTATTTTTCTCTGAGCAATGAACTAGAAACCAGCACACCCAGATGCTACAGAGGGCCCTTGGCTCCTTCACAAAATTTGGTCTTAAATAATGTTTTGCATTGTGGCAAGTGCTAGAACCCCACATGGTGACCTACATGGCATTGGCTACAGCTTTTCTTGTGAATCTAATCCAACAAAAGCAGCTGTCTGTGAACCAGTAGAGCTGCAAAAGCACCAATGTTTTAGGACTGTGGCTGTTCTTCAGAGGACCTGATAGTAAACGTGAATGTTTCAAATGGGATAAAATTCTCTCAGTAAAACTCTAGCATGCACATTTTCCTGTAAAATTCTTTTTTTTTAATTTTTCATTCTTTTTGTCTTTGCACTACATATGCTCTGCTCCCTCCCTGCACTGGTGGAAGGTAAAAACAATGCAACTGAAAACTCTCTTAAACAGAGTTCATGCTGCATCTGATCACTATTATTTTATGCTAATGGCCTCATTAGAGAATAATAATGAAGTAATACAATGCAAACAGTAATATGAAAACATACAGCTCTTCCTGAGTCCAAATCTGTGTACTCCCATGCCTTTGTGTCAAGGCAAGAGTTCAACATACAGGGAGTACCAAGATTGTCATCCTTCAGTCGTCCTTTGTAAAAGCTTCCCTTTACACTTGGAGTCTAACAGCATTGCTAACTCAAGGGGTTTTTCCAAGTGCTTTGAGCATTTTCCTACAACAAGGATTCACTATTAGTTGACCAAAGTTTGCAGCATTGGCTGCTGCTTTCTCAGCCAGATTCTGTAGATCAGGTCCTGCTCTAAGTTATCTGAGTCACAACCTCCGTTATTGAGACAACTGAGAATATTTCAAGGCTGTGTTTGTTCCACTGCACTTGATAATCTACTTTGTTAATTAAATTCTTTCTCTCAGGATTCCCTGTAGAATATGTAGAGTGAAACTCTGTCCCCAGTGAAGTCAGTGGCAAAACTCCCATTGTTTTCAATGGTCTGAGTCTTCATCCTTAAAACCAAACCAGAAGAGTTGCAGGCCAAGGGGCTGCAAAAATACTAATAGAGTAATTTTCAACCCACTGCCATGACTGAGGCTTGTATTTTGGAAGTGAGAAGCTTAATCCCAATAGTAGGTGACAATACATCTCTCCAAGGAACTAGTGTAAGTGCTGGTGAGGCTTAGAGGTTGTGACAGGCCTGCTGTCCTAATTAATAACTTGTCAATCTCAGGATGGAGTTAGGCTATTTCATCAGCCCAGGACTCCAACCTGGGGATACGCAAAGGCGGGGTTAATTGAAGTGGTGCACTGGCTTAAAATATCACAAAGTTTGGGGGAATTGAAGGATCTGGATTAAACTTCTGATACGCAGTGATACTTCATTAACTTCAGGATATATCTCTAGCAAACATCGTCATATTATAAAATAAACTGGAGTTTCAAAATTCCCTCACATTAGCAAAGATGTGCCCAAAGGAACAGTTATATCTTAAAGCATTTTTTATCTAGTAAAAGAAAAATCTTTTAGCATTTTAACGTGTGGGGTAGATTAAGGGGTAGATTTCCTAAAAGCAACTGTGACCAAATTTTGCTTCAAAGTTTTGCTCAGATATTTTCACTGTGAGACCCTGGTAACCTCACAGAGTTACTTTTTTTCATGCTTTTACAGGAGGTGTTCCCCTCCCCATTTATACACAATGGGAAATGGAAGCAAAAAAAAGATGTGCTTAAGACCATAGCACTTATTATGAATATATATCCTATGCCAGCCTTCTAAAAACTAAACACAACTGTGCAAATGCTCCAGTAACTTCAACTGTAGGAGTCAGAGGAAAAAGTATGTTGTGTTTAACTGGCAAAAAGTCTTTTACAACTCACTAGTTTATACCGGGCATGCTGTTTGTGTGCCGAAAGTCATGTTTTGATACTATGCAGTTCTTTTTTCACCAAAATGCATTGAAGATGCATACCAGCCTGTCCTTTCATCCAGAGTTTGAAAACCTCAGAAACTGAAATCCATGGCTTAAATATCTCTTGTTGATGTACAGTTCCTATTTTTTGAGTTGTTGAGATAAGTAACTCCCTGCTCCCAGAAGCATCCTTGCAGCCCTTGGGAGGTTCAGATCTCAGTCAGCACCTTTTAACTCTGGTTCATCTCCAGCATTTGCTTCAAGCAGTCATGTAGACAAATGCAGAATATTACACGCTTTTCACCCTTCCTTGAAGAAGATAGTCCTTTGCCAGACAGAATCCATCAGCCATGTGAAAAAATAAGGAGAAAAAGAGCAGAATGTGTGGGGGTATCACCAGCCAAATGGTGCAGAAATCATCTACACATCTTAGCTATCCCAAATCCTGGTAGTCACTTGATTCCTTTGTGGAAGCAAACTTGGATTCATTGTCTCGTTCTAGCAGGCAGCCAGAAGGGGGGGATGACAGCCAGGTTGTTCAAGACTTAGAGGGCCAAATTATTCTTAACTCTACTCCTCTAACATGAATAGAGAAGTTTTGCTATCTGTTGATTGGAAAAAAATAGACTTAAACTAGCAGAAGTGAAGTATGAGTAGAAATAAGGAAAGAGAATGCTTAAAACTTTAGGAGGCCACAAGGAAATTGATTTTGGGAGATTTTAAGTTCTGTCCACCTCCAGGGGGAGCAGGAAAGGTGCCTAATTGGAAGAGTTTGCATTAAAGGACTGTGTGTTGTGTGAACAGATCATGCCTTGTCATGGGCACTTGTCGGGTCTGATGGTCAAGATATCATCTGTACTCCTATAAAAATAAATTCATTTGCCAACCATACTATTGCATGTCACTTCTGTATTCAACAGCAAGGTGTAAAAGAAGTAAAATGTCAAGTGATTTAATCCATTAAAGTTAGGTGTGAGAACCTATGAAATTCAGTGAAAATATTAAATGTCTTGTGCCTGGCAAGTGCTGGTTCCTCTTCCTGCTGACAATTTGGATTGTTGACAGTTTCACAACTCATTGTAGTTCAGCTGAGATTTTCTGTGTTACCCTGATAAAATCATACTGTTTGATAATAAAGTTGGGAAGGAACAGTAGCCTAACATGGGACTTATCTAATGCTGAAAATGGTTATTTGTAAACAGATGCTGCTACTAAGTGCTTAAATTAGATAATAAATGGTACCTATCTCATGAATTCCTTCCCTCCATTTACTGTGGCGTGCAGTCTGGGATTTTTTTTCCTGCTTTTAGGATGTTTTAGGGATGCAATTTGCTTGTGAATCTTGCGCAACTGTCACTGGTTCAATACAGGCTTAAAGGGATTAATTCTTTTCTAGAGAGTCCCTTGTGGATTTTTTATTAACCTTTTGGGTAATAAACATTTATCTCATTTTTACAGCACCGTTTAACACTATCTATTTATGGCCAAATATCTCTAAATCCATTACATGAGCTGAAAATGCACCTGCTTCAGAAAAAAAGCTCTCTGGAGAACCCAAAGCAGGCACTGATAATTGTAAACAAAACAAAACAAGAGCTCGTAAAATAAAAATAAAAGTATTACCTTGAGTATCATGTCTTACAGAATGGCTGCTTTGAACAAAACCCTAATTATTATCATAGCATGCCTATTAAAAAAAAAAAGAAAGAGAGAAGAGGATGATAGAGTTGGTGTGAAGCTGAGGTGGGTGCTCATGTGCCCAAGACACAACAGCAGCATCTGGGATGTGTCGTATGTATGTAAATTGAGAGCATGACTGTGCTGTTAATATATTACACTGATCTATTAGCACATCCTCTGCCTTGTTGCTCATAAATTTACAGCCTCTAAAAGTGTTTTGAATGCTCTGTATGAAGAAATAATAATACAGGCTAGTGGTGGAAGCAGCCCAGGCAAACTCCACATGTGCCATAGTCTCTCCTCCCAAAGACCTTGGAGAATCAACATAGGTTTTAAAGGAGTAAGGATGAGAAAACAATGCAGGAAAGTAGGCCAGAACACTACCTGCCATCCAAGGAACATCCCCTCATGCTGTGTGTTGTAACCCAGAACAGAGGGCACACACTAGAAACCTGCAACAGTGTTCTCAGGGGAAACAGATTTTAAGCACATGTTGGTTTAATTGTCATCTTACTTTCCTAAAGGTAAGCATGTGCTTAAGAGCTTTGATGAATCAAAGCTGTAGTAGCAAAAATAGCTATTGCCATTAAAAATTGTTTGTATTTTTATTTGAAAAGTGTGACTGAGTCTCAGCGACTCATAGCATTCTTGTTGAAGGTTTACTGGACCTTCCATGATCTCAAAGCCTTTGAAATTAACCTAGCTTGAAGCTTGGACAAAAGTTTGGATTTAATCAGAGCTGCATTTCTCCTTGTTAGTTACTAATGAACTGCTAATATTGTATGTGTATATCACTTTTTCCTAAAAGGTCATTATTTTCTTATTATGAAGCATACAGTTTGTCATAGTTCCCATCTTTTCCAAAGGTTACAAAAATTCAGTTTCTTGAAAAGATTTAACTGGAGCAACACGACAGGAGGTGTACATGCCCCTAGCATTGAGACAGCCTGAAAACTTGCCATTTTAGAAATAAATACTCATGTATTTTCACCTATTGAAGTAATTATTCTGGCAATGAAACTGCTAATAATGCAAAAGTCACTAATTCTAACCATGTGAATCTCTTATCTAAATGGTAGAAAGAGGGGTCAAAGAAATTGCATCATTACAGCATGAAAGAAAGAAGCACTCTTTTCGCTGGGCTGATCAAATTAATTATGCTAAATAGCTGAAAATAGAGGGAAATGAAACAGAATTAGCCCTTCAAATGATGCTTAAGGCAAAGCCAGAAATGAGCCCACTTCAGAGTGGTCCAGTGATATTTACAAATGGGGATCTCATGCTGTGCCCTCTGGCTCTGGTTGACACCAGTTCAAGTTACTGGTGCGGGTTCTGTGGCGGAACTGCACCGTACAGGAGCAGAGGGTGAGATCTGTGAAGTTCTGGGATGGCACTACCACTAAACATGCAGGTTTTTAGAGACTTTTCAGCAATTACTGATGCTGAATTTTGATTTGCCATTTACATAATGTGATTTTTCTTTTTCTGTAAGTGGAAGCTAAGAGCTTCCCAAGAAGTCTTGTGTTTGGAGGGAATAGGTAAATGTGCATCAAGCCAAATTTCTGTAGCATGTACACCTGTGCAACCCAGAGGGAGCAAAGGAATCAAACAAATGTAATGGAGTAACAGGGAGTAGGGGGGGAAACTGTTGTGAGTCTTCATTTATATCAAAATAAATCCTTTCTTTGTATATTCCCAACACTGAATCTGTCACAATGTGATTTTGATTTAACTTAATTTTAATGAGTCATTCTTCCTGCTGCTGCAGTGCTCTGAAAGTTATTGATAGTGTTCAAGTCCCAACATAAAAGACATTTGATGATACTATCAATTTAATCATATAAGTATTTTGGTTAAAATGCTTGTTCTATTGATATCAGTATTTATTTCTTGCCTTATCAGAGTTAACAATATAATCAAGGTATCAGATGTACCCATGCTTTGGAGAAAGGATTTCTTAATATTTATAACTTTTCAGATAAACTCAAGCAAAATTCTTCCCTGTGAGGGTAGTGAGGCCCTGGCACACATTGCCCAAAGAAATTGTGGTTGCCCCATTCCTGGAAGCGTTCGAGGCCGGGTTGGACGGGGCTTGGAGAAACCTGGGATAATGGAATTTGTCCCTGCTCATGGCAGGGATTGGAACTGGATGATATTTGAGGTCCTTTCCAACCCAAACCATTCTGTAATCCTGTGATTAAAAACAGTAAGACAAGACACTGCACAGCCAAGGAACAGATCAGGCATGTTTGCTTTGGTTTTGAGGTTGTGTTTTGCTCTGATTTTGATTAACACAAGGCAAAACTTTCTTCTGCAGAAGTCACAGTGTATCCTCCCCACATCAGCAGTGGACTTAAAGTCTTCCCCTTCTGTCTCTATCAGCCAGGAAATGTACAAGTAAGAAGTAGAAACTGTTCCCAATAGCTCTCATAATTCAGTGAAGGTCACTGGTTTTCTGGTACTCAACCAGAAAAGACTTAACATGAGAAATTAAACAATGACTGTAGTGAAGGTTAAAAGTCTTTTGTACTAGAAAATATTCCAGTGTATATGGAATAATAAATGTAATAAGGTTTGTAAAACCATTATTTTTAATCTAAAATCCCATATATTTCTTTACGTTTACATACAGGTTATTATATCCATTTTCTAGAGAGCCTTAGGCTCAAGAATACTGTTTCATTTAGCTGGGTCATGTAGTGTATCCACAGAAGAATGAGGAGTAGGGAACTGTCCTTCTTCCTGAATCTGACTGTACATTAACCACTACAAGACTGGGTAAATAAAAGGCTGATGAGAGAGCTTGCAGAGGCCTTTAAAACTCTTGCTATGGTGGGAAATTTAACCCTTTGATAAAGAATTATTACTCGTTGAAGCAGACAGTAAGAAAGCCACTGTAATACTGCTATTAGGAAGTGTTCTTGAGACAAGATGAAATGCCTCTCTGGGTGGAACTCCTGAGCCAACAAGGCTGTTAAGATTATATAATGGTCGGGGTTCCTCCATAAATAATATATATGTAAATCCCTGGTGGGCTGTGTATTACTTAATAGAATATTCTGCATACCGAAAATGAGAACTGCAGAAAAGACTAAAGCTGCAGAGGACTATCAGTATTGGTGGGACTTAAATTATGATTCTTCACACACACAAAAAAAACACCTTTACGAGAAGATGTTACTAGTGGATGGTCTGAAGCATGCAATTTAAATTTGAATGGTTTCAAAACTTGAATTAGAAACCTGAGTGATTCATCCAATTCAACATAAAGAAACATGAAGTAATGAGATTGAGTGAAAGGTAATGAAGGCATAGGTTTTACTGTTATTTCTTATATGTTATGGGCATATGAACAAAAGAAAGATGTGGTAGTGATTTGAAATAAGCCCTCTGAAGTAATTTTCAATAGCAACAACAAAACCTTAGGAGCAAGGAAAAGTTTTCATGTTAGTTACCTCATTTATTAAACCAAGAAATACCATACTAAACAAATGGATGGGGTGAAAGTTTGTTCCTCTCGGGGTGTTCTGTGATACATTAACACTACAAATCCAACTCTCAGAAAATAAAAGCTCCTGAGCTCTGTTACAGTACATGTGGCTTCAGAAGTAAATTGTGTACATATTAGGAAAAAGAAAATATTGAAATAAAGCTTGTTACCGGACTTCAGTGGCCCAAGAATTATGAACACTGTGGTTTTATGCTTTCACAATCCCAGCTTCTTAATGATTTAGGTGTATCAGAAACAGAGTTGTGGCTTTGGCTTCTGTATTGTGGTCACTGACACTGTCAGATAAGACAAGTGCCTAAAACCTTGCACATGTGGTCCCTGAACCAGGTCTCCAGTACCTGCTTTCCTTGGAGAGGTGTTTTGTTAGGAAATGCAGAGTAATGTCAGTGGAGCTTTCTGTTCACCAAGTTAAAAATTCTCTGACCTTGAGCCCAAGACTGAATTCATTTGTGTTTTGAATACCTGACTGTCCACCTACTATGTTTAGTCACAGTTAGATTGAAGACATGGTTGAAAGACTCTTGGGTTCTTTAGTTACCTGCAGAGTACTCTTGCTCTTAAAAAGATCTTGAGACCTTACTTTTCCTGTTAAGAAATCTTTCAGATAAATTATGTTTGGGGGTTATCAGTTGTATTCTCTGGTATTTCAACAAAATGAGTTAGAAAAGGGCTCATCACAGAGAACAGGCATGACCAGGATCTTTCAGGGACTGCTGGGACATCAGGTAAAGAACTACAAAATGAAATGAACATTGCTGGGACCTGAGGGCAAAACAAGGAGCACATTCACATTGCTGTGCTCAGTGCAGGCCCCAATCTGAATGCAGTGAACTGTTCTCTGATCCAAACACTGGAGTGTTTTTGAGGATAGGGCTGTTGTAAACTTCAACACAATTCATAAGTGATTGTTTAATGTGGTGCCAGGGTACAGCAGGCAGAGCTGTTGATAACAGCAGTTCCACTGTCATTGCAGTCACTGCTAAATTGAAAAAATACAAATAACCGAAGTACCTGAAAAATTGTTTGAATCAAACAAGAACACACACAGAAGCTTTACACTGAAGTGAAAATAAATAAGCTTCGTCTCTCATGAGGGTTACAGATCCTTAACTTCCACTGCCACAGGAGTTGTAATCTGCCATAGTATTTTCCAGAACTGCTACTAAAGTGACAGTGACAAAAATAAGTAAATAAGTAGCTCTGAGACTTTTTTTTTTCCTGTTGCAGTTTTGGTCTACCTAGAAGCCACTCAAGGAAAGCCATTTCTCATTGTGTTTCTACCTTGTTTTGTATATTCTCTGTTGGTTCAACCAAACACCCAAGCTTCTAACAGGATTCAGCCTTTGTCCACGTTTAGAGGTGTCAAATCACAACTGGAAGATGGAAAGAGAAGCACTTGATTTTCTTTTCCCCATTCATAGCTGCCATTAGCTTCTGTCCAAATTAGCAGGCTCTGCTCCAGCCCAGGACTGACTTGAACTTCTCTAGAGCTCTTATTATGGGCTAAACCAGAGGTTACTATTGGCTTCAGAAATGCCAGCTCTTTTTTTGGTCCTTGGCTTTCCTTTGTACCTCATCCAACCAGAGCCAGGATGTATTCTGAGCTGGTGAAAATTAATTTGACCACACAAAAGCCAGGGATGCTTTGCTGCTTTACATCTATCAAGGATCTGACCTATCTTTGAACCCCTCACAGGCTGAGGTTGTTGGCTTTCTTCCAAATTTTTTTTTATAGTATGATCAAGTGAACCTTGTCCAAGCTTTAACTTACAGAGTATCACTTCTGCGGGTGGGCATGGCTGAAATTGAGCTTACCTTTGCTACTTTATTAAGTAGCCAGTTAAAGTCTCTTCAGGCAAACCAGATCTTATGCAAAACATCCTTCATGGCCCACCCCCTCTGCAGCAAACAGCCTGAATTTCAGGACAGTGCTGTCACCATAGCTTTAAATTTTGATAAATACCACCGTATGTGGCTGCTGGCCACTGCCATGTGGGAAGTTAGTGCCCAGGGATAAAACTTGACCCTGAGTGACTGAATTTATAGTAATGAGAGCAGACATAGACCAAGCCTCATTCAGTGTGTCTGCAAAAAAGGAAAGACTGGGAAAGGTTTGTTTATTTGAAGAGAGATACTTTGCAGAGAAACCTTCCTGATGGTTTTGTATGGGGCTTGGAGTCACTTGATGTTGCAAAGTTAAAGCACTACCCATATTTTTCCTGTGAGTACCACGCTGGACCTGAGCTCCTGTGTGATTTCAGTGCCAACAGACTGAGCCTCTGCCATCACTAATGTACCAAAGCATCAGCGAGACCATTAACCTCTCCTTTTACGTGCTGAGCCCTGAAGTGCTTATTATTTATCAAGCAAAGCTTGGCTGCACATATGCTCAGCAGGTTTTCTAGTTCTCTTTTCCTTCTTTTGCTGGCAAGATATGATGCACTATCTTCCCCTTGTAAAGAGGAGTAAATAATACAAGGTATTTCACAAAAAAAGCAAAATAACTTTTTAAATGTGCAGAAATATTAGTGAATGCTTATATCGTATTTCTAACTTGGATTTCAATGATCCTTGTGGATCCTTTCTAACTCGGTATTCTGTGATTCTAACTGATTTTTTTAATCTCTCACTCTTCTGAAAATGGCTAGAAAAATTGTGCACCTGACAGACTAGAAAACTGTCTTCCACTAATTTTTTGGAAAACTGCAATTACATGAAGTCGTCATTTTTATAGTTTTTATTATTTTTGAGAAAAATCCCTTTCACTGGGAACACTCAAAATTTGTTTAAAAATATTTTTCTTTGTGAAATGTTATTTTTATATTATTTCCAACTAATGCAAAAATGTAAGCACATTATTTATTATTTTATGAAATTTTGAATTATTGTTCTGATTACCTACAGTTAACTATGAAGGCCATCCCATATTTTTTGTGTGTTGCTATATTCAGCCATATTGTAGAACACCTTAAAAAATATACACACAAAGGTTGTCCCTGGCATTATTTGAATAGTTTCTAATTACAGTGGGCAAAGGAAGCAGCAGCAGTGAAACGTGAAGAGGGGTAGAGCTAAGGCTGCCTTTTTTTGCTTGATGAGACAAGGTGGCAAATTCAACAGAGGAAAAACTGCTGGGAGTCAAAGCCAACTTCTCCCAGCCGTGGGGCACGAGGCTGCTCCCGTTGGAAGCAGTGCTGCTTTTTTCAAGGCTCTGGGAACCTGGGGGGATGGTTCTTGGGCTTTCACTAGCCCACATCTCCCCTTTCCCTGCCAGCAGCCCTGGCCCCACTCCCATTTCAGTTCCAGCACTGTGAACGGGTCTGTAACCTTGGTGGAGAAGCAGGAAAGTGGTGTTAATAATAAAAGGGCTAATTGTCACTGTACACCCCATCTGCCTTGGAAATGACAGAATTCAAAGAAACTGGGCTTGCATAAAGCAAACAGCTTTTTTCCAGAAAGCACACAACAGTGTGTCCTTTAAATGACTTATACAGAGGAATATCTGTATAGTGTATCAGTGTTAGAGCCTAATGCAGTTGTGTGTCTAAAAAATGATTTAGTGGGTATTTAACAAGAGCATCATCTTTCCATTTTTTTTTCTCGGAGGCATTTTATATGGCAGTCATAGGAGTTGACAGAGCTGAAGGGTTTCATGGTGGAGACAGAGAAATTGGTTTAAATGGTGGTCCAAGTGGCAGGACCTTGTGAGGCAGGGGGGTCTCTTTGTCCAGAACTCTCTTCTGTATTATAAGCTTTATATTAGAAAGCCACCCTCCACTTGTACTCTGTAATGTCCATGACCTCAGGACTGAGAGGAAATGGGGTTAACTGGAAGGAAATGAAGTTATCCCCTATGCCCTCACACACACCATTTTTAACCTTCCAGCATCAGACACAACGCATGTGATTGTGATCTCATTTATAGTTCTACAAAATGGAGATTAATTCCATCAAAATCACACACCAAGTCAAGTTTTGGAAATGTACCTTTAAGAAACATATGGCAGAACACAAATGTATTAAAGTCATCAATATTTATGGAGCAGGTAAAATGCATATTAGACAGGCTAGATGCCATCTGTCAAAATAATCTTGATTCCAACTTGCTATCCAAAATGATGAAGACTAATTCTAGGGCCAGCTCCTTAAGTCAGGTTAAAAGACAACATATTCCTGTGCCAACAAAAGTGGGGTTATCACATAAATGAATATGAAAGGATATCCTTATGTATTGAGTCACTGTCAATTCCAGGCATGTACCAAAAATGTCGGACTTTGAACACGTCATGGAGTGGCCTCCAGGCATGACTTTGTCAAAGTAATTTTGTCCTTCAGACCAGAGTGCTAATTGTTCAGAAGTATTCCGGGCAAATTACACCAAAAGTAAATTAACTAGTGACTCCATATCCCATTTCCTAAATCACCTATTAGAAGAGTGGACCATATAAGCACATGGGTGGAAAAGATTATTTTAGGTAAGGAACAGGCTGAAATTTTCCCCTTTCTAGATTAATTTCAGGAAGTGTTGGGATTTAAATATTTAACGGTCTAATCCTGCATCAGCTTATGTTAATAAAACTGTCATTAAACCCGGAGGAAGAAATTTCAGACCCTGGAAGTTAAATTTATTTTAATCCTGTTACACAGGGCTGTTTAATGTTCTGCACAGAAATCCCTAAAATAAGGCAAAAGTGACTTGTTTTTCAGATTTTGGGGGAATTTTTGTTTCACATGCACCAACCTGAAGCTCTGATCATGTTTGCCAGTTTGGCCAGAATTCTGACTAAGCTTAGGGGAAAAAAAACAAATGTAAGTTATAGCAGGGGTTTCATGTGGTTTATGGTTTCGACCCAAATAGCTTTCACTTTAAGAACTGTTTTAATTTCACTTGAAACAAAGAAAAGAAAACAGTAAGTTGAAGGAAAGGGGACCTGAATGGTGATGCAGCCCAAGCAGGTTGATTGTGTAGGAGTAGAGGGAGGCCTTTCCTCTGGTCATTGTCAGGGGTAGGTGCCAAAATCCCCCTTTTCAATGGTAAAAAAGTATTAATGTCAGCATATATTATAAGGATAAAAGTATTTGAAATTCTGTTGGATAACATAGTGTCAGCTGCTGCTTTTTCCCCTCATTCTTAAGAAACTCCAAATGTAGACATTTTCCGTATATTTTGAAAAGTTTTTAAAATGCCAAAAAGTGAGTGTCACAATCAGTAACTAACAGACACTCCATTAGCAAAGCTGTTATTAAGCAACACACAGCCAAAGTCCCCTGAAATCAAAGGGGAACTTTCCATTTCCACCTTGAACCAGACCTTTGGATATGAGCCAGGTAGTAAAAAATCAGGCCTAATGAATACATTTATTTCTTATGAAATTCTTATGTCTTCTATGTTATTGAATGCAGACTGCCTGATCAAGGGTACTTTTTCCCTCAAACGGATTCCCTGAGACTACTTTATGTCATAGCAAATATCAACAAAATGTCTCTTTTGTTGGTTGATGCCTTCATTATATGCTATTTAAATTTATAAGATGAAAGCAACTATTTAGTGTTATTTTTTTTCCTGCTACTGGCTCCATGTTTCATCAGTGATGTGAATCATAGAATCCCATAATGGTTTGGGTTGGGAGGGACCTTAAAGATCATCCAGTTCTGCCCCCCTGCCATGGTCAGGGACACCTTCCACTATCCCAGGTTGCTCCAAGCCCCCTCCAACCTGGCTTTGAACACTTCCAGGGATGATGAATGGATAGTTTGTTGTTGGCAACACAAAAAACGTGCAATCTTTTCAGTTTTCCTCAAAACCTCTAACCCCTTAATGGGATAATAGATTGAGGTATTAAGTGTAGTGGGGTTTGTTTGTCTTCCCCCTCTCAAAAGGTGTTTATAGAATAGTAGATTCTATAGTAGATAACTTGATATTTCAGCTCATATATAGCAGGGGAAAAAGAAGAGTAAGATCAGGGGAAATGGAGCATATTTTTTCTGTACAAGTAGAGGTTTGTGTTCTCATTTTGATTGTTGAAGTTAAGCCCATCCTGCAAAGTGCCATCAAGTGTGCACTTCACTGCAAGTGGATGTTGCTGAGCTCCATCTCTAACCCAGAACTCGTATAAAAGCATGCAAGGAAGACTAAATCTAATTTAATCTATTACATGTTTGTGCAAAATTGCTTAACCGCATCAAAGAAGTAAAGGCATCTACCCTGGGACAGACCTTGTCAAAGAGCTTTCAAATGCAAAATGCAATCTTACAGGTGACTTAGTCATGGGAATGCATCACTGAGTGTATGCTTCGCTTCTGCCTCTCCAATCAAAACAATGGAACCATTATCAGAGAAAGAAATATTAGAACCGTTTTCCTTATTAACTTTTCTTATTAGAGGATATTTAGCTGTCTATTCATCTTTTCTCCTTCTTCATTTAATCAAAGCATTTTTTAAAAGGATCTTTACTGGGAATAAAGCATCTTCCAAGGGTCAGGAGACATTTTAAAATTTTTTTCTTAAGCGATAAATTTAAATATTGGTTGGAAAAATGAGGACGGGGTACAATTCTAAATGAAGTAAATGAAGTTTAATTCTGAGTGAAGTTTCTTTCCACAGTGCCCAGTAATTCTTACACAAAGGTAATATTTCTTCCACGCCCAGCTCTTGCTTCTCAGTCATTTAATGTTCTTTACTGGGAGAAAAAAAATTGGTGTTCTGTTATTTGGTTTCTGCACAAAGTAGTTTGAATTCCTGTTTACATCTCTTTCCATGGTTAAGCTGTTAAAGTTCATTGAAAAAAACCTCACAATTTGGGAGTTTATTGGTCATCTGGTAATTCCTACTTCAGGCAAACACGACCGTGAGAATGACCTTACTTCACTGAAACTCTGCCCTGTTTTTCATTATTTTAGTCTGATGTTGCATCTTCAGCACAGGAGAGGAATAGTTGACACAAACCTGAGGAGTTTGGCTCTAGGATACCTGACCTCTGTTGTCCTTTGCAGGCCTTTGGTTTTGGGGCCATTTACACTCATTGTCAGAGCATGAAGGGAATGTTACAGTTAATAATACCTGGAAAAAGCCTGGCCATGGCACTTCCCCAGGCACAGCTTGGAGAGGGATCACACAGAGTATTCCTCTCACCTGCCTCTGATCATCCCCTGGAACAGACTGATGCAGTCACATAACCAGGCTCATTTTGGATACCAGGAATCTTTATGAACCATTAATTACTGAGGGCCCAGCTCTCTGACATCCATCCCACAGCACTCGAATCGCCTGGATCCTCCTCCATAGCTTCATTTGGAGGCGAGCTGAAGCATAACCAACCCCCCAAGGCTGGCAGTGATTGAAGGGGGCAGAGTGCCCGGGAGCAGGGAATTATCCTTTGTGGCAGAGTGGGAGTGCCTCTGCACCCTGCACCTCCTGCCTTGCTCACAACCACAGACCACTTAAAAACCTAAACTGGGGCTGACAGGGAGAGCCAGAACTGACGTTACCTGCGGAGTCTGTTGCCCATAGTGCAGTTCCCCTGTGCTGTAGTGGCAGGAAGGAGGCAGATGTATTTTCCTGCAGCACTTAATCTTTGCTCAGAGCACAGAAAAGTCTAGATTTGCCCCCCTTCCCAATGAAGATGAAACTGGATAAAATAACAGTGTCTAAAAGAGGATCTTTGTGGGATTCCAGGACTCTTTCTCTAAGAGAAGTGTTTGGAGGCAGAGGCATGCTGGTTTTGAGGTCCTGTAAATGCTGATATGGACCACCAGAATGCTTTTTGATTGCAAATGGACTTGCAAATGCTAAGCAGTGGTGCAGCAAGGCCTTAAAGCTTTTTTAATTGTCAGATATTTGCGGCTTCTGTTAACAACCTGCTCATTCCTTGACTGGATCAAGAACCTGTAAATACACTGAATTTAGTCATTTTAAAATAATAATGTCAATAAAAGGCTAGAGTGACCTCTTACTGGTGATTAGCAAGTGACATGTAGCATGTAGCTTCTGCGAATCACACATAGTAGTACACACGTAGTTATGTGTTCAAATGTATAGTTAGTTATATGCTCAGATGTGAGTGTGCTTCTGATTGCATGCAGACAAACCACATAACTCCAAATTCCAGCACTCTCGGGAGGAGTTCCTTCATCCAAGTCAACGTGGTGGCCTGAAAACCAGAGCTTGTATAGAAGTGCTGGTGCAATGTGAGGTGTGGCAGCAGAACACCTGCACTGCTGCAGTGCAGGTTCAGTTGTGCTTCTGCCAATAACACCTGCACAATCTCACCTGTATGTTGTGATCAGTTTTTAGCTCAGGTGAATTAATACCATGGGTTTAGCCAAGGTGTGACGATTACACGAGCAATGCTTCTGCAGCACAATCAGCCTGGTGCAAACAAGCTGCTTGTGTTTCTCAGTGGGTGAAGCTAATGTAAAGTTGTCCATATTGAATTGTATTTAAAAGCCCAGAGATCCTTTCTCATTCTTCACTAATTGGAGGAAGCAGACTATGGCTGCCAAAACCACAAGTCAAATGCTAATAATTTAAAGCAAAAAGTAACTGAAGGAGCAGACACACTAACCTAGATATTAGAAAAATTGGGTAGGAGGTGTTTTCCAATTCTATTTTAAGCCATATAAAATTATCACTTCATTAAAATCCCTGAAACATCAACTTCAGGGCTAAATTTAGCTTGTACCAGCATAAATCCAGATCACCTCTCATAAGGCATTCATTTTATATAGATATAACCAAAGTCTAATTTTGTATGCTTTTGAAAGTGCAACCTTGTAGCCATAGAGATGGCAGCAGAATGGTGAATTTGGCCTTTTAATAGCAAAGCTTTTTAGTTCGTGACTGAGTATGCATCTACCTTAATGCAGAAAGACAGTGCACAGGAGAAGGAGAAGAAGAAGAATTAGATTGAGGGGAGCTAATTCTGAAGAGCAAATATTAGCAAATACTCTCCTTGGTAACCTTCTGAAGTGGGGTACCTGTAGCTCAGAGTCCCACCACTTTCTTTCTCAGTTTGTTTTGCTGCCTGAGTTTTCCTCCTTCATTAAACATCATGAGCCAAGTGCTGGTGAAACACCCTGCAATGATATATTCAACACTGAGATATTTCTTTTTTCCAGAAAGTACTTAGTCTGCACATTTGGTCTTGGGCACACTGGAAATCATGCTGGAAAATAAGTACAAAGCCAGACTGGGAAGTCTCTCTAGCCTTGGAAGAGCAGACTGTGGTTCTCCCAACACCCACAAGAGCACATAGAAGTATTGTATCTTCCTTATGTTACTCCTGCTGATCCTCCAAGTATTTCGATGTTTTACATAGACTCCTGTTCAGAGTTGGGATCTAAAGGCCTCAGCTAACTAGTGTGTTTGACAGCAAGCAAAAATATTTCTTCATGTTTTGAACTGTCTTGTGGGACCTTAAGAATTAACTTGCTGCTAGATAAAAGTTTGGGAAACCTATGAGAGAATGTCAGTCTCCTCCAATTCTTTTCTTTCCTCAGGTGTTTCTGATGTACTTCTGTTTTCATCCTTGTAATCTAGGCTCTTTTCCCATAAAGAATTAAAGTTCCAGCAATAACAATTCTTGCTGGAAATACTCTCTGGCTGATTGGTAGGGCCAAAAAGCTACTACTGGAAATTTTGCAGAGAACCTGCTTAAATGATTTACACACCATCTTTTGCATTTACTTTTTGCTATAGATCACACATATATTGTGTAACAGCTTTGACTATTCACTGGGTAGTCTGAGGAACAGGAGGAGTACGGGAGATGGTGCAGAAGCCCCAGCACTTGCTTCCTAGAGCATATGGTGTTTCTGGTCTCCAGGACACGTATCTGTGTCCATAAGAATTGAACTACAAAATGTAGCCAGTCATTCTGCATATGCTGGTGCTTATGAATCCTTGCAGTGGTTAGAGATGGTGTAATTGGCTACAGGAGAGTATAACCAAACCTCTGTCTCACAAAGAAATAAAAACATCCTTTATACTTAACGAGCTTTAAATCTTCTATTTCAAGTTGTAGCTGCTACATTATCTGAGTGCATATAGCCACTGAAACCATAGAGAACACACTGAGTAAAATATTCAGTGTTGGAAAACATAGGAAGATGTGGATGTGGTCTTAAAGCTCCAAATTTGCCTAATTGTGTAAGTTACAGTGCAATAACTGACAAGCAAAAAAAGCTTTTATCAATATTTGTGTGGTGCGGGAACCAAACAAACCAATTTTGCAATTTGTGACTGCTTAATTATGTGTTTGGAGGCTAGGTCTGTTGCAGATAGCAAAACAAGGTTAATTATGTCCCCCAGTGAAAGGTTTAAAAGTCTTCTAAAAGGTTTTAAAGCATTAAAAATGCACTTAATATTTTGTTTATTGCTGGACATAATAAATTACACACATTCTGCTTTGAACATCTCCTCAACCAGCAAAGTTTTGGACTGTTTTGGGGATACCTGGGGAAAGGAAAGGATCCATTCCTAGGTGCCCTCAGTGCATTTTGTAGTAGCTCCCTGTCCAAATCCACGTGTCCTCTCACAGCTGTGTCTTCTATAGCTTGTGGGAATCATTTCTTTCACCTCCTGGCTTCAGAATGCTGCTACTGGATTATTTGCATACCCACAACAGCACAGCTGCCAGGGGATTTTGGAGTGGGAGAGGGGGAAGCAGGAGGTGGTGGCTTTGCTTAGGACACTGCAGTGATCAGAAAGGGAGTAAAACAGTACCATTTCAAAGGGATTCTCCATCTAATTTCCCTCCAGAGTCAGCTGACAGCCAGTTGCTATTGCCCTCTCCTCCTCCTTTGTGGTCCAGGGAGGAAAGTAAGGTGGGAAAGAAGCAGGAGGCTGCAAGCAGAGTAATTAAAGAAAGGTGTCCCTACAGAAGACACATCTTGTCATTGGGCTTGGCCTCTGCCTTCAGCAGCATCAGCTGGTGCCACAGCACATACTGTGTCCATGGATCAGCTGATGCTGTGACAGATGTGCAGACCCCACTAAAATCCAAATCTTTCCCTGCTCGAACTTCCCATAGACATGTCCTTTCGGATACTCTCTCAGGAAATACACTGAAGTGGTTGGGGTACTAAATATTTGTTGAGGGTCCTTTCTCCACTGAGTGTGTCCTATCAGGAAATCCAATTGGCTTGATTTACATCTTCTGCTTTAGTCTCTTTCAATCTTCAAATTCTTTTTGGACTATTTCTTACCCTTTTTTAAGTGAGGATGCACTTGACTGTGCTACCAAGACCACCTTGTCCGGTGTTGGCATCTTCACTTGCTGCAACCAACTGAAAACAAGCCCAACTTCTGGAAATTTGATTATGTCTGTTTCCCTGTGCTGGTTCCTCTACACATAGGAGTGGATGCCTGAGTTTCAGGTTTATGCAATAAGATTCATTACGGACAGAAGCAGGCAGCAAAAAACACAGCAACAAAAGAATTTACTGGGAGCTGTGACCCAGAGGTAGAAAGATCCTGTTTTATGAAACACTATTCTCAAGGTAATATGCTACTTTTACTTAAACAGCAGTTGTCTGTTCCTTGGCAAAAGAATAACTTCAGCTGCTGGTTGAGGTTTGTCTTTTGTAATGCAGTTCTAGCTATGCTGTGTATTGGTCTCCAGTTCTTTCAGGATTCATTTTAAATGTATCAGAGGTTGGGCTGGAGAAATCAGCTTGTTGAGTGTATTGGAGACCTGAGCTGCTTCCCAGTGAAGCCCAGTGCTTCCCTTTTCTTTCCCTAAAGAAAAAGATAAAAGAGGGAAGTCTGATGAAGTTTACTGGAAGGATGGATAAGATGCAGGAAAAGCTTTTTGTCACTGCCACGATGGCATTTGCTGACCAAACCTCCATGTAACACAAAAGTGCAAATGTACTTTTGGAGAGTATTCACTAGATGTGATGCCATCCAATAAATTCTTGAAACACTTGAGCTGACTGAAAGGTTGGGAAAGGAACTGGAGAGGTGAGATCTTTCTTCATATTGCTGTTTCTGCTTCATGTTGCATTGACTTGCAGTACATGAAGAGAGAAAGAAATTACCTCAAATTTAGTCCCACAACTCATGTAAATTATAGGTTCTGTTCAGAAATGTCCACCACTGTGAATGCCATATTTAAACTATATGCTGACTAAATCATAAGGAGCACCCCATATGTGATATACAGCACATATCAAGGGTCAAGTGTTTAAATAACATTCTGCAGAAATATGACTTTTAAGTTACAGAAAAAAAATAATAATCTTATCAGCCCTGAAACTGAAGGAAAATTTCTATCAATAACCACCAAGAGGCAGTTTCTCCATTGCAGTTAGGAAAAAAAATTAGAGGCTGCCAACCTATAAATTCAGGGGCTCTGGATATTGTCTCCTTCACAGAGACGACATCCAGCTCTGGACTGCCCAGCCAGAGTAAACACGGAGCCTTCAGCCTTCCCAGGTGACCCCATCCATCCTGCGTGGCTCCAAGTCCCTGAGCCAGTACAAACAGTGTTTTCCTTCCCATCACAGTCCAACTCTGGATCAGGCAGCCACCAATGGGAATTCTTTGAATACACATCACCGAGCTGCTGTGGGGATATTGCTCGGATCCAGGGACCTCCCCCACACCACTGTTACCTTGTTCTCATCATGTTTCAAAACTTCTGCTCCAAAATGCCCAACAAATATTTTGAGAAAAGGCCCTACTGTCCTCCTTAAAGAGCAAGAATCTCCAAGGCTGCACTTCCTGTTATCTATAGTTTGCTATAAAATTCTCCACTATTTTTTCAGAGCTGGACACAGTGGAAATGAGCAATAATTAGGAGCAGGCCAGATGACCTCCTTTTGAACTTAGTAGTTCCTTTAGATTTTGATGAAAACTTCTTTAACCTTTATCTCTACTTCTTCTCTTGGAGAGGTGCTGAAGTTTTGAGCTTTTTTTTTAATTATTCCTAGTTATTTTTGCTGAGGGAAAAAGTATAAAATTGACTGAGAAAGGAATTTTATTCTGCAGCTTTTAAAGAGGGCAAGGACATTGCAAGCAATGGAGATTAAAAAAAAGAAAATGAAACCATAAAGAAGTACTTGACAGTGTCTCTTCTGCACTTATTGGAATATGCTGCTCAAGCTAAAAGAGAGGGCAAGAGGTAATCTGCTCTGCTATTTGCTTTTAATATGATCATGTTTTTGGCTCCCACTACATCTAATGCTGCTTGTATCATTCAAAAACACACCTCATTATCTCCTGGTAAATGTGGAGCTGCTGGAAAACCAATTGTGGTGGGTAGAAAGCCTCTGAGGTTAGGATGTACATGAAATATATACGCTCAAAATATGTTTGTAATCAGTGACAATACTGCCGGCTAATGTATTATTGCACCATTTGTCTTGTTCTTAGTCATAAATATTTTGTTTCTTAAGATTTAAGGCAGCTCAGCATGGGAGACCAAGTTTTGTGTAACTGGTTTAGCTGTTGCTGCTCTGAGATTTATCTTGAGTGCATTTACTTGTGTGTAGCCTGCAAAAATCAATACATAAAACATATAAACTTAGTTGGAGAAGAGTGAGTGTCTTTTAAGCTTTTTTCATATGGTAAGTATAGGGCTGATTTGAACAAGGGTGAGGGAGAAATTGGGTTTCACCCTCTAAGCCTTGTTTTCAGGGAATGCAAAGCTCAGTCCAGGTTCAATGCAGCATTCTCAGAGCAATGAACAAAATCAGTCTTTGTTCTTCAGTGAAACTTATCTGTGGAGGAGCTGCACTGCTTCCTGTGAAATACAGCCCTGCAGATGTGCTGTGCTCCTCACCCCTCTGCTTTTGCTTCCTTTGGTCAAGGAGTTGAGAATGGACACTTTGTGTGGGGTGAAAATGATGCTGCCTGATTTGCCCTCTGCTGAGCCAGAACCCTGCTCACGAAGGGATAGGACTTCCTGCCAGTTATTCCTGCGTGTTTATTTGTAAAGTTCAATGGGAGATCCTGCGGTGAAACCAAAGCCTCCCTCCTCCAAACCTCGGGAAAAGAGGCAGCAGGTTCTCGAGCAAGTGCAAACAACCTGAACTGATGCTGTTAAGGCATAAATGTAGGCAATAAGCAAGCAGAGAGAATGAACATGGTAGACAATAATTAAATAGTTTAGCTCTAAGAAGCATATGATCAGAGTTCAGGAGGTAGCTGATCCACTTTAACGAGCAGAAAGTAAGAAAGTGAATTGTAGCAAGTTAAGACTTTAAGTGGTTGGGCTATAAACCAGAATAGAAATTGATTTTCTAATAGTCTTGCATACTCCAAATATCCTTAAGTGCTTTATGTTTTAAATAGAGTAAATGCACAGCAAAATGAATTGCCTATTATGCACCAAAGAGTGCATTTGTTATTAAATCCTAGATCAAGACAGATTTTACCAGTATCTTTTCTGTAGGGATTTATTTAGCATAACATTTATTTTCTAATAAGAAATTGTCCAGAAACCAAATCCCCATTCACGGCCCCTCTGTGTTAGGGGCAGTATAAATACAGTTAATAAGATCTCTGCTCCAAATTATCTTAGGTGTTAGAAGGCAAAAAGCACAGAGGTTGGTGAACACATCTGGCTTTCTCTATTTGTCTCTATATATCTTTGTGTTATATTGTCCCAAGTAAGTGAGATGAATCAAGCATTTTTTGACTTGTAGATTGCCACAGAGGTGGGTGTGGAAATGACCAGAGGACTCCAATGGGGCAGGGAAAGGGTGTTACAGAATGAAGTGGGAGGAAAAAGAAACCAGAAATACATTGAGAATGCAAAGAGGCCACAGTCGGGGAGCAAGGGAGGTCTGAGCAGAAGCTTGGCTATGTGGATGGATGAGAATACCTATGGGATAAGTTTGTGTTGCTGCTGAGTGCAGCTAAGACTGCTGAGCATTGTGTTCTGGACTGGGGAAACTGATGACTGCAGGTCTGAGAAATAATGAAGTGCAGAAAGAGTAGGACAAGGATGTACAGAGGGGAGAGGGTGGGACCTGCAACATGTCCTATCCCCAAGGAGGGTGGAAACATGCTACTGCTGACAGGGAGATACCAGCAGAGATGTGAGTGGAAAATATGAGAGTACAGACCCACTGGGGTCCTGTGAAGCTGTCAGAACAATGCAGTCTGATGAGACACTGAAGGGGGACAGGGTTTAGTTTTCTTAACTTCTTTCTACTTGGTTTAGTTTAATATAAAAAAGCAGTTATAGTGATGCATGTTCACAGACTGTGTGAGTGTTTTGCATTATTTGATACGTAATACTTGCCCATTTTCTCTCATTTTACATTAGTTCAGGCAGCTTTCCCAGTAACAAATTCTTGGCTCATATTTGTGGTGTGACATTTTTCGATAAGTATTGTCTGGGTTAATCCACTGTGGAATAATGGTTTGGATTATTCACTGGAGCCCTGGCCTTCCAGCACAAACACAAACAAGCTGTAGTTAATGTTGTTTCCCTTTAGGAAGGTGATCACTGTGTTCTCAGGTGAAGCAATTACAAGAAGGAACCTGATTCTGTGTTTATTTTAAAGACTAAATGAGGTTCTCTAGGCAAAATACTATCCATTCCTGATTGAGGGTGTACATGTGCATTATATACACTCTCTACATTTCTGCAAAGACCAAGTTCTCTTACTCCTTAGTCCTTCTGCCTCATTTGGAACATATTCAGCTACTGGAGGTTTGGAAGGCTGACTCAGGATGAGGTTTATCTAAACTGCTGAAAAAAACGTGAATGTGTGCCTGCACGTTTACATATGACAGCAAATACAGAGCTACTTAGCTGAGCATTAGGCTCATAGTTGTTATATTGCAAGAAGTCTGGGAATTCTGAAATGGGAATATTGCTATATAGATTTTGACCCAGAGGCTTGACAGAAAGCTGATGGAGAAGTCCTTGGATTCTCCATTTTACCTCCTGGGGCAACCCGTATTCTTAGCCCCGTGTTTCCTTCTTAGCAATAGCTTTCTAGTCTTGCTGAAATACAAGTTATTCTCAATAAGCTGAGCCTGTGTGCAAAGTTTAGGGCTTGAAATGTGCTCTAACCCACTACATGGAGCTGTTTGTTTGCATTATCTCATGCAAAGAAGAGAACTTATTTCTTCTACTTCTTATTGATCCCAGTAGTTGAAGGAAGAAACATCTGATTTATTAGTCATTGGTCCCCCTTCCTGAGGACTCAGCATCTGAAATAAATTGAATGGGGTTAAGAATGTACTTCGACCCAGACACAATTGTTTGTGTGTCTTGTCTTTACAATAAGAAAAGAACTAAGAAGTAAATTCAAAGTGTCATTACTGTCATGCTATAAATAAACAGAATGCTGCTCAGATAAGAGAATACCACATTTTCCATCCTGGAAAGAGCTTACGAGCCATTAGGTGCAGGATAAGATGTAGAACCACAGATTTAGGAAGGAAAAGTAAAGACAGATAAGTGCTGAGGAACAGAGAGAAAAAGCAATCTGTGATAGCGATGTCTGGATTTTCCATTCTGACATGAAACTATTCCCTCTAGAAACATAAAAAAGCATCAGTATTGTTTGGCAAGATGCTGTGCATCATTCCATCTGACTTTGAAAAGCACTCTCAAGGAATAGGAAGCTGACTAGAGCTGATCTGATGGCGTTTATTCCACAATGGGAGGGCAAGTGGCGTCTCTTGGTACTGTTTCTCTCCACGAAGCCTTTGGCAGCAGTTAGGTGCCAGGATGGAGGATGGGGAAGGACTAGAGCGCCCTGAATTCAGCTTGTGATGTGGACTGATGTACGTCTATGGAACCAGTTACTACAAGGAAAGACTTGCTCCTTCAGCATCTCAGAAATCATAGAAGTCTAACACACTATTTCAGTGTTTTTCCTCCTTTTTTTTCTTTCTATTTTGTTTCACACAGCAGTCGAACCAACTCACTCTGTCTGGGCGGTCTGCAGCCCAGGAGATAAGAGAGCAAACACCTCCCATAGTGACGGGGACTCGTTCCAACCATTTGTTTTGAGTTGAATGGTAGATCTTGGAAAACATGTTTTCCATTCATAAAAAGGAAAAGAAAAAAAGCTACTCTCAATACTTTCTAATGCCATCCTCTGGAGGCTTAAGGGCCATGTGTCTCACACCCTTACTTTGTAGGTCTTGCTTTTATAGACTTTGTTTTTCACTCCCAGAGATTTATTGTCCCAGTGAAGAAACAGTCTGGATATGCCTTGGCAGTGGAAATGTAGCCATCTATTTGCTAAGAACAAGCTTGTGGTTTACCAGAATATTTCTGTTTCCTTCTGAGGTTTCCAGCTAATGAAGGGGAATTTATCCAATACATTTATTGACATTAAAGTAAGAGTTGCAGTCCATAAATAATCCCATTGTTGTTTTAGTTTGCAGTTTAAAACATTTTGTCAGCAGCATTGTCATCTACTGTGACTCAGCTTGTGTTTGTGCTCACAATATAAGAGCTGGTAATGCAGACACACATTCCAGCTGTTCCCACCAAGTAGGCTTCAGAGTACATTTTGAAATCATTCCTGAGCTTTTCAGAACTTAGAACATCTGATCCTGAGCATGGAGACGAGTCCACAGTTATTTGTTAAGTGATGTCTATGAAGATAAAAGCACCGCCCCCAGACTGATTTCTGGGTTTGTGCAAACTCCTGCCAGCACAGAGCTGCAAGAAATCCTGTGAGGGACAGGAGATGTGGCAGCAAAAGGGACACCTCCTGTTTTACCCGCTCCCAGGAACATTCCTGGCCCTGACCCCCCCTCCAAAGGAGTCCTAAGCCCTGCAAAGGAGTCCTAATAGGCAGATAGTGTCATCTTCTTGGTGGTGGATCCCTGTGTTAGGAAAAGACGGCAGTGCATGAAGAAACATTCTGCAATCCCTGCATCCTTATATTTCCTAGAATGCTGACCAGTCCTTTCATATCTGTCAGCCAGAGTTATACTTTGCAAAAGCAAATCCTTTAACATGAGGAACATGTCAGGTCTACAGAATGAAGGCAATAAATAACTAAGTTTGTAATATTGTCTTATTGTAATGGAAATGTCCAGTGGATACAAGAAAAAATATCGAAGAATTTCTACATAACCTCCTCTTTGATTTTCAAAAATTTGAAGTAATTGATTTTCATAAATTCTAAATTCATGACAAATTTTCAACTTGATTAGCTGAAACTTTTCTGCCCTCCCTGGTGGGTTGTTTTTTTTAATCAGCTAAGACTCCTACAGATTTTTAAAACCTGTTTTGAAAAATAAAATGAGCCACACAAAAAGAGACAAGTGCTACATACTTCATCTCCATAGTTCCTTTCTCTGTATGATCAGTTAACTAGAGGGAAAAAAAAGAAAAAAAAAAGGATGTTTAGAGCAATGTGTTTTGAATAAACTACATTTAGAGATTTCTCTTCCATGGGGTGATGTCCAGTGCCATAGACTACACAAGAGTGTAACTATGTCTTTATAGTCACAAAAGTGTTATCGTGCTGTTAAATATTAAATAATCCAGAGTTATTTCAATGGCTTATGCCTGACTTGCTTGTAAAATTTGCTTACAGCAGCTCAGCCCTGCCAAAGCACTTCTCCAGGAATTTACCTGAGGTGCTCAGCGTGCTGGGCACCAGTCAGCTGCATTAGCAGGAGGACAAGTTTGACACTCAAGAGGTGAAGCAAAGAAATAGGCAGGTATTTAAATACAAATACGAGCCAGCAAACAGGAGTGGTTTTAATATTAGTAGCATTTTAATCTTGTTCTCTAAACAAAAGAGGATTTACTTATTCATGGCTCAAGAATTACAAATTAATGTGTGGAACTGGAGTTAGTACTGAGGGCACTGGAAATTCCTATGATTCAGTGTATTTATTGTTTTAATTGTTCATATTTCCTTTGCTTTGAGGGATTTGGTCTCTGAGATTAATATGATGGTCACTGCCACATCTGTCTTGGATTCCTTATTCCTCAAGAATAGCCCTGAGCAGGGAGCGTTCCAGAAGTCTCTCATTAGGAAGGAGCAGTCACAGTCTTTTATGTAGCTGTAGATGATAAAAGGCACTGATTTAGCACTACTGCCTGAAAGTCCACCAGCACTGCTGGACTTGGTAGGTCCTATGCAAGAAAGCCACTTCCAGGGAAACTCTGAGGACTTGTCTGTCCCTCCTGATTCATAGTAAAAAAATAGTAAAATTTTTTTTCCTCTATGAACCACTTGCAGCAAATCCTTATCAGGAACTGGACAAATGAGTAAAAATATGAAAGGATAGATTGACAAATTAGTTTCCTACTGCATGTAAGACTGCAGTCTTTGAATCAAAAAATAGTTCTGAGTCTAGTGGTGCTACCTACAAGCTCAAAGGGGGATGTGAGACTTGCCTATCCCTGTACAAATAGTCTGCCTGGGTCATGTACTCAGCAGCCTGTGTCTGATGGAGCTAATGACAAAACTGTGTAGAGCTTCTGGATTTTCACCTGCTGGATTCTCTCTTCCCATTCCCTGGAGACCTCAAACACAAACTGTCTGGAGTTATCCCCCAGTTCCCACTTGTGGCCTTTGAATTCTTCTGCACACCTCTTCCTTCCTGACCCCTCTCTTCCTACCTGTAGGAACTGACCTGTAGTGATAGGACAAGGAGTAATAAGTATGAATTGAAAGAGAGGAAATTTAGGTTAGGTATTAGGAAAAAATACTTTACTGTGAGAGTGGTGAGATGCTGGCACAGGTTGCCCAGGGAGTCTGTGGATGCCCCAACCCTGGCAACATTCAAGACCAGGTTGGAAAAGGTCTTGAGCAACCTGGTCTAGTGGTAGGTGTCCCTGCCCATGGCAGTGACTTTAGGAACAGAATCTTTAAAGTCCCTACCAATCCTTAATAATCTGTGATTCTGTGATTCTACCTATTCTGGATTTTCTTTTATGATAGCATCACTTTTGAAAGAATAAATTATTTGGGCTTGGGACAGTGACTCATTATGGTGATGTTCAGCAATTGTGTCCTCCCAAAGCAAAGACTTAAATATTGACTCACCTCTGGTATGTCAGAGATCTGTTTCATGATGATAATTTACTTCCCTAATTATCTGCAATTGATTTGCATAAGAGTCATATTGAGATTATTATATGACATGAAAACTGTCAAAAATTGTCAATTTAAACAAGTTTTTATATCAGCCAATATTAAACAACTCAAAACGATATAGAATTCAATAGGAAAACAAAAATTGTGTCCTCTTGAATAAGACACTCCAATTGGCTGGCATACAGAACGAGTTCATCTTATATATGCCAATTTACAAATATGTCCAATAATAGTAGAGGGAGCAACTGTTCTGCAGCTCTGCCAGTGTTCATCAGACACAGTGACAGTAGCCACATCATTAATCTCATGGTATATTAGAAATAAAGTCACCAGAATGGAATGGTGTCAAAGGATAAATGTTTCCCCCTTTGAAAATAAACTTCTCAGTTTCACTTCATTGTGTTGTCTTTTTTTTCCCCTTTCCACCCGCCCTCCTATAAATCCTTTGGTTTCACCTGGCATTTAGGTAACAGTAGGAGACCAATATCCTGTGTCAGAGCTCATTCTACAGTTATCAGTTTAGCATACCCTTAAATCCCCACGATTGCTGTGCCAAGACCAATCCTTCCTCTGCGAGGTTAAACATATGCATTACATATTGAAACAATGTAAGTAGCATGTAATTAGCACTGTTTATGCATTCGCACTTTAAATTATACTTCTAAACCTATGATGTTTTTGAAGGCACTTCATGTTAGAGAGACTTAAATGAGCATTCATCTTGTCATTTTTAACTTTATTCATAAATAACCTTCTAAATATATTTGAATGGTTTATTACATTAGATCCCGTGAACCGATGTACACATTCTTCCCTTAGAGAATATAGTTCTTAATAGAACATCCTTTAAAATTATAAAACCCGTGAACATGGCAATTGAATTTACAAACAGTGTCATCGACAACTTTGACAAAAGATGTTTGAAGGGGGGAGTGTTGGGGGACCTTTTTCCTGTCCTTTTTTCTTTTTTTTTCCCCCTTCTCTTTTTTTCCCTTTTTTTAAAGCCTTGTTCCATAAGGATTATAGCTCCCCCGCTGTTTGGAAAAGATAATTTCACTTGTAACACTAATAACTTGAGCAGGGAGAAGGCTGGCTGGGTGAATGGAATGCACTTCACTGCACATCTTGGCTTCGCTAGAAATCGGAAACAGATGGTCCTTGCGGCTGGCTTCCCACTCGGGCCCGCTCAGTGCCAGCCTGTGGTCGTTGGCTGGTTGCTGCTGGCACTGTGTGACTTGAACATAGTAGGACAGTGGCAAAAGAAATCAAATCTTTTTCATTGAGCAGCAAACTGTAATGAAATTTGACAGATCTGACATTCTATACCCAACATCTAGTTAGAATATATTAACCTTTTAGTTTTCTTGAGCTCCTCTCCTACTAGTTATGAATCTCCTTATTAGAGGTTTGTAGTGGCTCTGGAGATGGCAGGAAAGCAATATCTTCTGGATGCCCTCTAATGTTGGAGCCCAAATACATATTTCAAATAGTAAAGGAAATGTGGGGGTTTAACTCCTCCTAAATTCTTATGCAAAAAAACCTGCTAGTAATAGAAATATTGGTTAGATATTTTTGTTAATATTTCATACCAGGAAGAAAAAAATTAGTAATAGTAAGGTGATATTCCACCCCTGTGTTCTCAATATTTTCTGGGTATATCCTGTATCCCCACCCCAGTGGGCAGTGATACCTTTGATCCAGCTGCATCCAAATAGAGTTTGTGATTTTGATAAATGCTTTTATTTATAATTCTGTGAATTTGTACTTACTTAGATGGTATAGATTAGTCCAAGGCAGGATTCCTCCCTTGTCTCTAAAGATTTCTTCCAATATGTGCTTGATATTAGCTTTTTCCAGATTAGTCCCTGTTCAGTCCTTCTCGAGGTCATGTTGGCTGTCACACGGGCCTTGAGCCAGCCAAACACGTGCTCCTGGGCAACAGGGACCTCTCTCAGGTGAAGAGCATGTTGAAATGTTGTACTGAGTTATGGTCACAGATTAGGAAATAGTGGCTTATATTTAGACTTAAAAATAAATCTGGTTTATGTTCCTTTACATTTTGGATTGATAGAGAAGAATTTTTACTTATTTTTTAAAAATGTTTGTATGTGTCATTCCTTTCTCTTCACTCCTTTCATCTGTTCCTCCTGTTTCTTTCAGACATGAAGTCACAGCACTGTCTGTGATGTCAGTGTGTTTCCATATTGACAGACCGTTCTGTCAGAAACAAGATCTTGATGCTTGTTTCAGATGAGGCAAAAGGGGAATACAGATGGTAGGAAGAAAATCAGAGGAGTGAGAAGGGAGAGGGGAGAAACACACAACAGAGCTACAGGGGGAAATGCAGAGTCCAAAAACAACTTTTCTTGCAGAGGGGAAAGAACTATTTTCCCTGGGTTCAGGAAAATCATCTGAAATATGTGTGTAACATTGAGCAACCACTAGAAGCTTTACCATTGCACTCGTTTTGGCTCCGGAGTCCTTGAAGGTGCAGCAGCCGTGGTCACATGCTACTTCTCTCCTTGTTTACGCCTTCAGCAACAGCAGATCCTCTTGATTGAAGCCAGGATTATAGGATTTCCAAAAGCTAGAACACACTCGTTGTCAGCAACTTTGCATCAGTTCAGAGGCTGTCCAAAAATCAACTGCCTGCTCTCACATGGCTCTTGAACTAATTGTCACTGTTCGAGATAAGGAAATCCTCTTCGTAGCTCATCTAAGTTCAGGCTTCCCAAGGAAAATGCCTCCCAGATTAGGAACAGATCTAAAATCACACCGGTGCAATTAGCTGAAAAGGTTCTGAGCAATTGCAACTGGAGAAATAGGGGGAGGCAAAGGGAATAAAGAGAGGGTTAATGAGCAATGGATGCTGTGCAATTAATAGATAATCTAGTAACGAGGACTAAGATCCTAAAGATGTGTCTGGTGCTGGGAGCTGCACACAGTTCTACCACGTTTCTTTTACCAATGTGAATAGCAGAAGCCAACATTTGGAGAAACCACCCGCTATGCCAACATTTCTAATGCTCTCATGCATTCGGTTTCCAGTAGACTGTAAAATGCCAGCTTGATACAGTCATCTGAATTAATATACTTTATTAGCCTTTTTTAGCATTTGTTCCTGGTTCCATACACAGTATCCCTATCCAAATGTGCTGCTGAGGGGAGGTAGAGGGGTCCACTCGCACTGTTTCAACTGTTGCAGGTAACTCTGCTCAACAATTAAGCCAATTATTTGTGGGTAGTTGGCCACTTCTCCAGCACGAAATCAAAAAGAAACTGGCAAGTACTTCAATCCATTGCTTGAGGCCTGAAGCTGTCAGAAAACAAATCTCTTCTCCTGTAGCCCACAAGCATACACACCTAACTTATTTCCAACGTGAAATATCACTCCTGTATTGCAAGCATTTTTATTTTGCAGCTGTGTCTGCACAAATGTCGATGGTGCATGAAGGCTTTTCCTTTCTTCAGAACAGATCTGATTTAGAAGCAAACATCTTTGTGGCTTATTAGTCTTTGGAAGGCATCGTTTTGTCCCAGTACTATTCACAGGGAGTGTTGTGCAGAATGCTGATTGACAAGAGTTAAATTCAAAACATGTAGCCATTTTCTGGTGTGTGGTTTTTTTCCTGATTGAAGGAAAACTACTTAGATGTTTGTTTCCAAAACGGCATCTGTCAGCAATCAAAGGGGAAAAATTGCATAAAACAAATGCAATTGTTTGGAGTAGCATTTCCTGGATCATGTTAAATGCTTGATTTGCTCCCCATTATGCTCACCAAATAATTTTATTTTCCACAATAATTGCAATATTTAACATGTTGTATTTAATCTTGTTTTAATGCTATTAACAACAGCCGCTTATGAAAGGAGTAATTGCTCTACGGGTAAGAACCCACCATCCCCAGCATCAGAAAGAACAATGGCAACGTTAACTGCACCTAATTGTTCTGAATTTAAAATGCTGTTAACCAACAGCACTCCTCATTTCTTTGCACATAACCACTCCACTGTCAGGAAGGAAATGGTTTCATGCTTCTGTCATTCATAATCTGAAAAGTGTATGATGTAAAAAAATATTTAGTTGGTGTGTTTATAATTAATACTGGGAGGTAAAGTCACATATTGTTATAGGAAGAAGTGTTTAATAGAGCAGTGCAGAGAAAGTTTGTCAGTAGTTCTATAACTACACCAGGTGCTGAAAGTCCATATAGAATAGAGACTTATCAGAACTTGTCTGGAATGATGTGGAGCACAACTGGGTATGAAATACTAAATAAATAATAAGCCAGGTGGGTATGTTGATGGGTTTGAGAGGTAGGAGCAGGAGAGCAGCATAAAATTGAATCTGACACTGATTCAAGGGCTGATTGCTACTGAGCATTTTGCTTTATATTTTGTGTGATTATTTGGAGGGAAGTTTTTTTCAATAAGCAGCGACCCACTGAAAGGACAGGTAACAAACCTGCAGTAACAGAAGATGACGAACGCTTTGCCTAGCCAGAGCGAAGACAGTTCCTGGCACAGTGTCCATCTTTTTTTTCCTGGACTCGAAATAAAACTTAACACTTCCCATGCTAGTCAGACCCTTTCCTGTAAACTGCAGTGGGATTATACCTGCTACCTGAAGCTGAAAGTGCAAACTGGTATGCTGAGTAGTTGCAGAGGTCATTCATTAATGTGTTTTTCATGTAGTCCAAACAGATTGCAAGGCTGGGGAAAATAAACCCGAACCCCTAGTCCCTACATGTTACATTAGCAGTCTGTACCTACCCTAAATCATTTGCTTATCATCTCGCACATCACGGAAATGTGAAGGAATTATTGAAGCTCAATGAAAGTTAGTCCTGTCCTGCACTGAATGGCAGTTCTGTAATCTGTGCAGCCCAGAATTATCATTTTGCTGTAGCCAAATAGTTAAACAACAGTTAGTACACAAAGCAATCCAAGGAAGAATTGTGTGCCCACGAGCTCCCTTTTTTGATACAAACAGAAAAGGATATTGTTTAAAATCAAGTGGATGGTTTTAATACATTTTCCTCTTGCATCCAAATCACAAAAAGATTTGCAGAGTGTAGCTGTTTCTGAGTGAGCAAGTTGTATTAGCCATAGCTCCACAGCCTTAAGAAATATTCCTGGCAAGAGTCCGTTTGCCAGTTCAGAAGTTCATTTTTCCGAGCACTTGAGGAAAGGCACAACTGTATAGGCTTGGAGTGCCCTGTCAGTGAGGGGTGGTGGTCACAGCCCAGCAACCGTTGCTCCGTGTGACACAGCAGGGTGATTTAAATGGAAAGCATTCACTGCCTGCTTAATAGTCAGCTGTCATAAAAGTAATACTTCTGTTGGGCTTACAGTGCTCCAGGAGAAGTGGCAAATTGGCAAAAATCTATGATTATCTTTGACTTTGCTATCCAGGAAATGGATTTTAATATTAGACAGCAGAATTTCATAACTTCTCAAAATTTTTTGGTTTGGAGTTGTCTTTTCCCAAGTTGTCTGTCAGTTCCTCATGTAAATTTTGAGTGTTGCAGAGAAGTTTTGCATGAGGAAAAAACAAACCTCTGTGAGTTTGGTGGTTGTCACCTGATGGTATTAGAAAGTGTAACATTAAAAAACAGATTTAAAAAATATAGTAGCAAAATTATATTAAGAAAAACATATATATAAAAAGGGAATTCTTCAGTTCTTAGGCAGCACTTTGAACCCTCATATGAAAAGTCATTCATTTATACAATATGATCTGATATCTAAAATCAAGAAGGAACAAAGATCCAAAACTTTAACATCTCAAAAAAATGGAAGAGCATTTGATTCCTTCAGAAAGCATCTGTCACTGGGTTGAGAAATTAACTGGAGCAGTTTATACTTTTGTTGTGCCTTTCACTGCTTAAATGATTATATGCACAATTATGAAATAAAGAAAGAAAGACGCGATCTTTTTCTTTTTTTTCTCAGTCTTTTTTCCCCCCTCCCAGTCACGTACATGAGAAAAGTAGCTGCGATAAACAGATAGTGAATCAGACTGAAAGTCTTTAAAAAAAACAAAAAAAAAAACCACCCAAAACATTGCATGATAGTCTCTAAGCAGTTCCATCTGTCAAGCAGAAATTTTAGGCTAATAGCCTGTGGCGATCTCCCTCCACAGTCCACTACCTGCCTTTGTCCTATTAAATCTCTTTATTCTTCTTAAAAAAGAAAAAGAGGAAAGGAAAGAAAAACCTTGCAGACCAAAATCATCTGAGTGATGAAGCCCTAATTTTGACCGCCTCTCTTTGATGTTGAGCAGTGGGTTCTTATTTAAAAAAAAAAGAGTGAGTGAGAGAGGGGGAGAGAGAGGGAGAGAGAGAGAGAGGAGAAGACAGTGCTAGGAGCAGATGACTTTTCATCTCCACTTCACCTTGCCACTGGGTCTGTGAGAGATTGGTTCATTGTCAAGGAGATTTTTTTTTTTTACCCATGATTCCATATGGTATGGACCGGGCTACATGTTGCCCAACATGCCAGTGCAAATGTTTTCTCAATTAGGTGTCTTATCTCCCGTGAGTTAGCATCAGATGAAGCTTGCTGACAGCATAATGGCAGGGAAAACCTCCGACGGCTCCATCAAATGGCAGCTCTGCTACGACATCTCGGCCAGAACTTGGTGGATGGTGAGTTGGCAGCAGGGCTGCTTTTTTTTTTCTCCCTTTTCTACTTTCCCTCCCTCTTTGACAAAATGTCCCAGACCTCACATTTATCAAATTAACATTTGATTTTTTTCACACTCTTCAGTAGAGCAGCCTCACACTTGCCCCACTTGTGTGCTTTCCCCTGTGTAACAGGAGACCGTTAATGTGCACTACAGTTTCCAGAGGGAAGCTTTTTCAATTCTCCTTAAGGGAAAAAAAAAAAGCGTGCAAAGAAGTAGTTTGAAAAAGCCTTGTTGTGCAGAGTAACTTGTCTCAGCCGGCTGCCTAGCGCTCAGTTTGTTTTACTTTATCTTCTGCTTTCCAGCGTCCGTGTGCGCGTGCATTTTTTACCATGCAATATTTTGTAAAGAGGGGAGGTGGAAAGTTCAGTCCGTTACCCAGCGAGTCGCTCACTGTAAAAGCCTGGGACGGTGCAGTTGTGGTGTGGTGTAAAATCATCACGTGTGAGAGGAGCGCGGTTTGCGAGGTGCTGCCTTTCAGCCGAGACCCCGATCTAACTTTTCCCTCCGCTTGTTTGCATTAGAACAGGTTCCCGGGCTGTGCTGACCTGGAGCCATGTGTTACAGATCCCACATAGTCTGGCTCTAGCTGCTTTTGGGCGCAATTAAAGTTTCAATAAAGTCCCAACGTGCTCCGTAGAACGAGTTAACTAGCATGTCATGGTCAGCCGGGCCAGACAACCTTTGACATCTTGAATCTATAAGAGGTATAGTGAGTTAGGAGGATGCACAATAGCCCATTGTAGCAGAAGATGCAAGTCCTGTTGCGAGGAAGAGAGTCCTCAAATCATTACTGCCCTCGTTAGCGTGTTGTCCGTTAGGGATTAATTCGTTAGCAGCGCATTTTTAGTTTTCTGTAATTATTATTCTTGTGGCAAGCGTGAATTCTTCCAGTGAGAGGAAAAGTTTGCTGCCAGGACAATGAATGTATTATCCGCTCCTAACTGGACCGTGAACCTCAGCTCATTTCACATAGATATCAGTTAAAAAAGGACTGGCGAGTGGAATTACAAAACAAGGCATGATCACTTTCATTGTATGATACGCTGAAACAAGTCGGGGGCTTTCCCTCCCCCTCGCCGCCCCGGACCAATTTTGGTATCATTTGGAAAGTTTAAGACCTCAGAGGACTTGAAAGACTTTTAAAAGTGAGATCCGGAAGGTTTTTATTCTGCAGCTTGGTGGTGGCCATTGTGTATATCATGTGGCTTGTATTTAAAGGTGTTTGGGCTCGGGGTTTTCCGTTTTGTTTTGTCTAAACTCTTAATTTTTTAAGCGTCTCTTAGAGGTTTGCCAGCGGTTGCCAGTGAAATGTAACATGCAGTGTTTGGTTAATGGGAATAGGGAAGGGTAACCACTTTACTTATAGTACTGATTTTCCAATTAGACTTTCTGCCAGGAGAAGTTGGAGGGGGAAGGGGTATTTGCATGCACATAAACTGTTGATTATTCATGTGACTTTTTTTTTTTAGCTTGTTAAACCCCTGTAAATAAGGCTATTGATTTTTACTTATGGTTTTCAAAGCAAAGTTTTTCAAGTACCTGTTTTAGCCACAAAGATTTATATCATGCTGTGATTTTGCCTTATTCTAAGCCATTTGTATATTTTATTACCACTCCTCTTTTATTGTCTATCGGCTGCTTTTATGAAGAGGTACGTCCGTGTTTATTATTTAATAAGTATCCTCAAATGTTACTAGGCAGTTATTATCCCTCTGTAGAAAGTGTCCGAGGAAGTTTCATTTCAGTCACATCTATTTCACAGATGTTTTAGTACTGTGAATATAATATGCAAAAATCCTGGAAACATTTAGTAATGCACTTGCCTAAAAATAAACAGTTTTATAACCACACATGCTGTTGTTTAGATTAAACATTGCAGAAAGTTCTCCTTATACTGGAACGTCACACCATTTATTTTCTAACAGAAAAAAAATCACTAAAATAGCCTCTTTTTGTTGAAGTTGTGCTAGATGAAAGAGATGTTATTTTTAGCTGAAATGAATAATTCAAGATCTTTACAATAGATGTGTTAATTGCAAATAATTTTCATACAAAGTTTCAATTATTGATGGAGTAATAAGCAGGCTTTCATACACTGCTAATCTAAAACATACAACAAAAAGTAGATATATTTTTTCTTACCCCCAAACCTCATCCCATTTGCCACATTCTTTTAATCAAAAGTAAGCTAGAGAGCAGATTTTAATGTTTTAAAGACAAATAAAGCTTTGAAAATTACCTCATGCATCGTCTGGCTGCACAAAATCTCAGCTGCACAGTGCTAAACTTCGGTTTGGTACTGCCAGCATACAAAGAGATGAGTGAATACCCCTTGCACCCATATGGACTCAGCTGCCAGCACTGGGATATGCAATTTTGCTTTTTAATGAATCGTAAACAATTTGTGTGTCAAGCAAGGGAGTTTGTTTTCTTTCTGGAGCAGGTTCTAAATCCATTTGAAGCTATAGCTGTGTACTGTACTGGAGTATTATGCCCAAATTTAAAGGTTCTGTGTCATTTGGATGAAAGGACCTGTTATAATGAAAGAAACGGCTTTATAAAAGGCTGGGTGTAGTAATCTCTCTCTCTTTCTTTCTTTCTTTCCCTCTCTCTGTCTCTCAACCTCACACTCTCCCTCTTTCACCCCAGTCTATAGCATGTTTATAGCCAGCCCTGGAGATAATGGAGATTGGTTGATTGCATGATTAGTAAAATGAATGGATTTTAGCATTGGGCAAAGCAGCTTGCAATTCTGAAAGGTGGCTTTAAAATGCAGAGTTCTAATTTTGACCTTATTTTCTTTCATAGATAATCTTTATTAATGCTCCTTTAATTCGTTTTTCCTCATCGCAGCTAGTTTTTCTCTCCCGCCATCTGATGGAATGGCTAATATATTTTATCTTACTTGCCAAAATAGCAAGAGGTCAAAGTAAAAAAAAAAAACATTATTTTTCTTTCTTGTAGACAGTTGTAAGTGTTTCAAACATTTCAGCAGAACCCACAGGATTTGTACATTTTAGCAATAATTGCTTTTGTCACCACTGTTCAAGGCAATCTTACACCTAATCTACTTTTTTATGCTTTAATCAAGTAAATGCAGAAACAGTATTATTTTGGCTATGTTGTAATGTGACATTTTAGCATAAAATTTCTCCCAAATGCTGTAAATTTGCGTAGAAATAAATAATATTTAATTTTTAAAGATGGATATAATAGTAAATAATTTAACCGGTATAGCAGCCTGAAGATATGAGATGAATTTGTTGGAAAAATGATCATCATTTTGTTATCATTGGCACTTTAAATTTAAATTTGCTGCTGTCATAGAGACACTAAAGGGTTAGTCATAGAAAAGTTTCAGTACTGTCTTGCATTTGTAACAAATATGTGCAGCTGTGCTACTTTTATAAACATTTATTTCAAGCTGATTATTTTTTTTAAATTATTTGCTCTATCAA
This sequence comes from Neopelma chrysocephalum, assembly GCF_003984885.1. Classification (NCBI taxonomy): domain Eukaryota; kingdom Metazoa; phylum Chordata; class Aves; order Passeriformes; family Pipridae; genus Neopelma; species Neopelma chrysocephalum. Next base: position 258,117 of record NW_020897760.1, read on the forward strand.
AGGCAGTATGATGTGACTATAATATGTTTAATAAGGGATTGTCTGCAAAATTCCTTTGCACGGGGTTATTGAAATACATGTGCAGCAAAGGTATATACTGGAGGAAAATTCTCCATGACAATACAAAACTAAAGATCCCAAATTGGGCCAAATTCTGCTCAAGGTTTATGCTACCATCGCCCTGGAGTTGCTGCGCTGGGAGGAGTGGAGCAACTCCAGGTTTACTCACCTGAGGGACTGAGAGCCGACTTGGACCCATAATTTGAGTTCTCTCAGTCCAAACAGTTTCAAACCCCCAAAGTGTTCTCTTTGTGAAACATCTGAAGAAATATAAAAAGCCTCATTAATAAATAAGAAGTCATTTCCAATGACTCCATGTATGAGTTAGCAGGCAAACTGCTCTTATTGAATGCAACAGTCAAAGCAGAGCTTTCAGTCATTTTCCAAAATAATTGGTTTTCTACTTTTATTATCCCCAGTTCAGTGTAAATGCCTTTATTTTCTTTAGATGAGAATTTATTAAAAATAGTCTGACTGGTCTTGAAGCGGTCATTTTGTTACTTTAGAGGTTTTTAACTCAAGAACATTTTTACACTGGAGCTGTTGGTAACTACTTTTCTTTCCCACCTCTGTGCTCTGTTTTTTTCGGAGAAATAGCTGAAATTGCCAAGATAATTTATGCAATCAAAAAATTTTAAAATTTCAAAATGTTACTATAATTTCCATCAATTAAGAATTAATAGAATCCTCGCTATAAATCTCATTGTAAATGAGATTAAAAAGAATGGTGCATCTAATAAATATTTAATTTCATCATATGAAAAACTAATTGTTACTGCCAAAATACTCAAAAGTAGTACTTTTATCTTTAAATCACTGAGCGTATCTGTGCGTACTCTCATCCAAGTTTATCATGGTAATCCCCACATGCTGTTGAACCATCCGTGGTTTTGCTGATCTGTGCTTCCGACTTATGATTTACTGTGTATAAAAAAGAATATATGTATTAATAATTATCCTGCTCCTACCTCTGTAAAAATAATGAAGTGTGAACAGAGTGTAACATTGCATGGATTTCCTTTGTTTTATACAGTAACTCTCATATGTTCATACGCTGCTCAGCTGCTGTATAAATATTTTTAATAAAATTATTCCTTCTCTGTCAGAGTTCCTAAATTCTGTGTATAACTTAAACACTTCAGTGCATTATTATACATACACTTTAAAGCATCTTCATTTTCTATACATGGCCTCCTTTTGCCTATAAGTATTTGTCCTAGTTGTTTTCTACTCTTTTTACTTCACCTGTCCTGAATATTGCCATGAATGTTTCTAATTTAAAGCCAGAGGAGTCAGTGGCTGATTAGAAGACAGGAAATTGGAGGATTAAACTGTCTGGTTGAACTTCCTTTACTTATCAGTACCGTGTAACTCTCACTGGATTATAAACTCATTGGGACAATTTCTACAGTGTATCAGTACTTCTGTTTTCTTAGTCTTTACTTTTCTGGAGAAAGTACAAAAAATGGGGGAAATGGGTAATTTGTGGCTAAAAAACAATACTTTTTAATAACTATGAAGCACTGGAAGTTTAAATTAAATTTTTACAAATGTCTTCAGATATGATAATTCATTCAATTTTAAATCATACAGGTTAATAATATAGGTTTTAAATTCAGCGTATAAACAACCAAACAACAGATACTTTCGGGGAGGGGGAGGGAAATTACATCATTTTAGTAAGAGGAGAATGAGCCATGTTAACCCTTGTTCAACCCTCTTCCCCTCAGAAACTTCCACATTTGTTGTGTCACGATGGTGTAGCTGTAGGACATGCTGAGGACAGACTGGAGAGAAAAGCCTATTTATCCAAAAAACTTTGTCTGGCCTCCCAGTGCTGCCCTCTGAGTCAGGAGCCGGAGGTCTGACGTCCTCGCCTGGTGTTTGCCGGGATGAAGGACGTTGTGTAGATCGCGTAACCCAGAGGAGAACGGAGAAGGGCACGGATTTGTACCCTTAAGGGCCACCTCATTCTTGCTGGTGATCCCCATGTCTTATTTCCAGAGTTCATAATGACCCCTGGTTATGAAATCATTGTGACAGTTGGGAAAAACAAGTTAATAGCACGATCTGGAAGATCAGTCTGGTGAGGGATGAATAGGAGGATTTCCAAGCTTAGTCTGTGCTGTACCTAGGGTGCCTCTGTGCTACCACTCACCATCATTTCATTTTACACACTGGGTTGAGAACTGAAAGTATCAAAACTGTGTTGAAAACAGAAAAAGATAGACATTGCCTGAAAGGTCAAATACCTTGATCTGAATCTGAAGCCTGTGAGACTAATCATATACTCCACTTTAAACACCAGGATTGGATCTTTAAATTTACTGGGATGGTTGTGATGGTTTCTATCAGTCTGGTCCTGCTATATTAGGCTACGTTAGGCAAGTTTTACACTAATACTGGGAGACTGGAAATTGAGATGAAAATAAAAGAATATTCTGAAACTTTTTGCTGCCGAAGTCCCAGTAGTTTCCATACAAACAATCTGAAACTTTTTATAACTTTCCCTACCTTCATATGAGAGGAAAAAGGTAACATTTTTGGTTTGTCTAAAGGTTCCCCATGTTTTAAATCCAGAGTGAAAAGAATCTTGCTGTGCTGCTTGATGCATCCCTCTCCCTCAGATGTGGTCACTCACACTGATTAATATTTAAATATGATTTTAGGATGAATCGAGTAGTTTCTTCATTGATACTTGGAGATAAATATTCTAGTTCATAACAGAATGTTTTGGATTGATAATATCTTTGTTATTTCCATTAGTGTCAGTAGGAACCTCTTTCACAAGTGCTGCAGGTAATAATTACAGACCTCATTTCAGGTGCTCAAACTCTTTGTACATGTTCATACACACACTTTACATATGGAATATGTATGGAATCCACCCATAGGCCTGCCACACTCCCAAGAAATTCAACTGATCTCAGAGCATCAGGAACCAGTCTTACTGAGGTGCCCTCAGAGCAGGTGCTGCACAAACCTACAGTAACTCTTTTACACAAAGGTTTTAGAATTATATTCACCGCAATAAAGATCTCTGGGTCTATTTTCCATAGAGGAGATTAACAAAGAGTAGTTCTCAATAGGATAAAAATCATTAGAACAGATTAAATAGATGTGTTGGCTAGTGGAGTGAGATTCAAAATATTTTGCCTGTATAAGCGTATCTGTTGTTCTTTGGTGGTTTGTGTTTTTCTCAGAGGCTGTGAAACGCAAAGTTAGCAATACAACTAGAGATGGGTGGAAGTGTTGGATAGTACAGATGGCACTATAAGCTTGTAGGCTTTTACTACCCATAATTGCAATGCCCTTGCTTTCAAAGGAGTGCAGGTTGCCCTTGATGTACGGAAACAGCCATATTAATTTCACAACCCAATTGGAATCGCACACACGGATTGAGGTTGTCAATAGGAGCAGTGGGGAAATTACGAGCACAAACAGTGCTCAAATAGGCCTTTCTGCTTTAAACATGACTAACTCAAAAGACACAGGGTGTACATGGTCACTAGTAGGGTATTTCCATAACTGAGAGAGTCTGTGAGTTAATTAGAGGGGAGTTTTTCCATTTTTTTTAATACAGAATTCAATTAGGCTGGAACTGATTCTGCATGAAAATACACTGATATTCTTAAGTTGTCATCTTTAGTAAAGAAAATGGAAAGTAGAACATGGCTTATTGGTTTATGTCAAGGGAATATAAAGAGTATTCCAAAGTGACCTAAATTAACCTTTTGTGGTCAATACAAGAAGAGAAAAACTGTACCTTTTGATCGCTCAGTCAACATTTATATTTGCTTTCAGGAACAAATAGAAACAACATGCATGTGCACTGCTGTTTTCCAGGGCTTTTTTTACTATAAATTTTCTTTTGTGATGTTATTTGAAAGAATAGATTAAGAAGAATGGGATACACACGGGTTATTTAGGGCAGTGACTGAAAGGTGAATCACCAAGGTTTTACAAGAACACAAACAGAATGTGCTTTCAAGGTTTATAAGCAAACACAAGTAAAACTCAACTTTACTCATGATCTGCTGCTAATGAGGACTTAATTTAGACAAATTGGGACTTGTTGCTTCCTCTCCTTTTACCTTCGTTTCCTAAGAAAATCAGCTGTCTGCCATGGGCAGGAAACTGTAGCATAAGACATTATTTAACACACCCAAGGAATTTCCTCCTTTTCAATAGTCAATGTCTAATTCTTAAACAATTTTACAGAAAATGGTAACTTTCTTACAAATTATAACTGTCTCACCTGATTTTATATGATGCACATTTTTTACTATGCAGATATGTAGATTTGTTGAAATTCATTATAATTTCTATGGACACCCATTCTTTTCATTCTTAATGAAGTTTTCTAAGAATTTCCCACAAAGAAATGGAGGAAATACCTTCCAGGGAAGTATGCGGGCACATAGGAAGAGGACACAGGTTTAAAATGGTGGGAAGGTCTTGGAAGGCCTGGCTCCTGGTAAACAATGACCTCTGGTAATTTCTAATATAAGTGTGTGTCAAGAAGTGAAAGTGTAAAGAACAGAAGGAAAAAGACTGACCGAAGTGTGGCTATTCAGCACCAGCACTGTAAAGGAGACAGGAGGGAAGGCAGGCTCTGATATGAGAGTGTTTCCTGATGTTAGGAAGAGCAGGGGCCAAGAGATCACACCTGAGCAAAGGCAGTGAATCACAGGATGGGTTTTTTTCTCCTTCTCCAGATCACTCCTTGAAGTTTTTTCTTTTTCAGTACTTAAAATCTCATTCAGTAACATGGGCTCCCAACTGCTCTGGTCCTCCAGTAACTGGACCACTGCACAGGAAAATCACTTTGTGTTTTATTCCTCTCTTCAGATGCAGAGGCAGGGTTTGAATTGCAGAGCAGACACTCATTTGCCCAAACTCTTCTGCACTGAGGCAACTCCATAGCAGGAAGCCAAATAGCCACAGGACAACAGCAGTGTCTGAAGAGAGCAAGCTCTGTGCCAGCTCCAGGAGATGTCCCCCGTGACCAGCAATGCAGCCACTCCTGATTGCATCTGCTCGGTTCCACAATTTCAGGGAATGTTTTAGGAAACTTCGCTGTACACTCTGTGAAAATTGAGAAGGGGCGGGGGGGGAAGAAAAAAGGGCAAAGTTGAGGATTCAGAAAAGCCTAATGTTGCATTGATCTTGTCCCACAGTCCTGCATCCTGGTGTCTCTCACTTCCAGCTTGACAAAGCCTGTGGTTTCACAGCACCTTTATCCTGAGAGCCACATACCCTTATGGAATCAGTTGTTCCCATGTCTGAATGGTGCAGTCCACCTTTCTGTTACTTGTCCCAACACATCAGTTTTCAGATCTGCTCCTTGATCATGGAACTGATCCTGCATAAAAACCAAGACCTTCACAATAGCGAAATGCAGTCAATGAGGAGGAGCACAAAATTTTAACTAAAAAATGTTTTATCTAGCCAAAAAGTGGATTATTGGCTGCCTAAGAACAGAAAGATCGATGGGCTGGGAACTTGTGTTTTCTCTTGCAACAGGATAAGGGGCTGGAGGCAAAATGAGTGAAAGCTGTACCCTGAAAAGCAGTGTGAGACAAGGCCTTCTGGAATATGAGAAATAAACAGACCGATAAGGGTGGAGTAGCAGAGCTGCAGAGTTTTGAGGATGGTGACAGTTTCAATGTGATGCAAACATCTGTTCATGTGCTCTGAACTGAAATAATCAAACACCTGCACTTCCATGTCTGTGTTCATGCCTGAAGATTCCTTTGTTCCAATGAGTTTTCTGGGCACATGCTCCAGGACGGGTGTGCGCGAGTGTGGCGCAGAATTGTTATTTGTTGCTGTCGGTGTTTGCACCTGCAATATACAGGTGCCTGCTTAAACCTGTGTTATCACAAGATGATATGCAATGTGTTTCCCTTGGTTTCTGGAGAGGTCTGCCAAAACTAGCACTCTAATTTTTTTATGTCTCATCCTTCCCACCTATGGAGTAGAATAATTAAACTCACTTCAGAAATGGTGTTAGATATTACTTATTGAGTTTCCAACATTATCTGTAGATGCTGTAATTACAGTATTTATTTTTTTAATAAAAAGTACTTATGAATATAGGTTTTACAGAATTAGGGAACTAAAGACAGGAAAGACTGTGGAGCCTTTCCATCTCCCAGCAGTCTGTTTTTTACTGTTTATTTATTGCTGACTTTTATTTTGCCTTTAAGCCAAACACTATGGGTTACTCATAGAGCATATGCTTCTTCACTCTGCACACAAGTAAAAGCAGTGATCTCCAAATCAAGATAATGTTTTAATAAATCTTGACTGAGGATGCCTGAAGTGGTACGAATGCTCACACTGTGTAAGGCACAGACATCTCTGTGCATGCCACTGTTTCATATTAAGTAGGAGTATGGTAAATTGAGTGGATTACTTGGATTTCATTAAAAATTAAATGTACAATTATTTAGATGAATTTTTCACATATGCTTGTGGGCAAACAATTTTTGATTAGTTGTTGACATATAGTACACACAGTGAGTGTGTGTGTGCGTGTGCACATGTATATTTACATGCACGATATATAAATAAAATACAGACAGTAATGCAGTGTTAGGAAAGTCCACTGGTAGTCATTAATTTGACAAGACTTACATAGGATGGGAAGAATGATCTTCCTCACAGTGAAAAATTGTTTTCATACATCACATTAAGACTTATTTATGCAACAAGCAGTGTAAGAGCTCAAGACCAAGCACAGCTCATCCCAGCCCGTTTTACTTATCTCTTTGAAGAAGTTTTTCTTCCAAATGATGCTGTGGAAGGAAACCCATGCAATGCCTGTTACTGGCCTGGGGTTACGGGATTTACATCAGTGAAGCAACTTTCTCAGTTTAATTTTAATTAGAAATCAGGTGGTAAAGCTGGGGAAGGATTTGTAAAGATCTGAAGTGTCTGAAGAGGAGAGGCTTGAATAGCACTGTATTAGTCATGAGGCAAGGAAGGAAGAATGTTGTCGTGATTTGAAAGTAACATTATTCAGTAAACGAAGATGTGTGAAGCACTTGCTAAACTAAATTAGTTTTGAGGTTTGGTGCACGTTTGTGTAATTCTGTTCATTGAAGCTTTGAACAATTGTGAAGGAGAAAACAGAAGTATATCTATTAGGGAAAAAAATGCTTGAATTGTCTTCTGGTGGTGTTTATCTGCAGTGATTCAGCTGCGATTTTACATATTTCAGACAGAATCAGTAATTGGCACAAATAAATAAACACAAATAATACAGAGTAGTTCTACTTTGAATTTTATTTTGCTGTGATGGTCTGACAAAGACTTTGCTTTCCCTCACACAAACAGAAGTTGTAGGGAAGTTTTAGGAGCCTGTGCCTCCTAATTTTTCTACAGAGGCTGTTCCTCAACAGATGACCTTTTTCTAATGCATGGATTCAGTGTGCAGAAAGGGTAAATCTCATGGTTTGAGTGTCCCCTGTAGAATATAATTGAATAATCGTAGCCATATACTTCATATTGTATTATCTTGTGATTAATTTTGCTAAGATGTGGTGTTCCCAGTTCTCTGTGGGGAGGGGGAACAGTGCCTGCACTCTCAGGTCATATTCTCACCTCCCTTTATTGCACCCCTGGCACTTACCCGTCTACCTGGGATCTTTACCTTCGTGCCATTACACTTGTTGCTGTCTTACTCAGTTAAGAAGTACAAATAGCCCCAGCATTGCCAGCTGCAGTCCCAGGCTGGATCATTACTCCAGATTTGAGGTTAATCAACTGCAAATTCCATTAGCTTCATACAGAGTGAAAATAAAGAACAGACGGTCTTGCCTGTGAGCCAGAAGTCAGGTGCAGCACAATACGGCCAGCCTTCAGGTAGAGGGATTTTATCCCTTCAGCCAACATCTCTGAGACCAGACCAAAGGAGTAGATCAAAAAAGATTTTCATGAAAGTTTCATAGACTCACATCCTTTTTTTTTTTCTTCTCTTTTCTCTCCAATTGCAGATGTTAGTTCTTCACTTGATTTTAGTAGTATTTTTACCGGTTTTTCTTCTGAACACTATGGAAAATTGTTGCTAAGAGTTGTATTCTCAGGCATCTTACGTTCTTTACCTACTTGTTGATTGTGCAATTTGCATTATTGCTTGAGGAAGTGCTGGGTGAAGTTTGGTGGGGATTTGGGGGCAGTTCACTACTGAAGACCCATTTACTAAGATCCAAGTCCTGACAGGCACAAGCACCTTGTGAGCTCTGCCAGGGATTTCAATAGGACTCACAATATCAAAGCTGGACACGCAGGAGAGCAGAGGCAGGAACCAGGCCTAGACGCTTCCCTGCTGCTTTTATTCTGTGCACTGTCTCCCCACACACCCCTCAAATTGTGGGTTTGTTTGTCATTGGTGGTTTTCTCATGAGTCCTTTTGAAATGTTTAATGTTCTTCTTTTTACATGTACTGCAAGCAGTCAATATTTATAGAAATTAAAAAAGCAATCTGCAATTGAATGCAAAAATAATGCCTCTGATAATCTCAATTCTCTAAAGCAACAGCTTTTTCATCTAACAGAAAGAACTGCACGAAGTCAAGTCTGTGGCCAGAAGCTGAGATGCTGCTGCACTCAGAATTCTCTGCACTTTCCAGGCTGAATTCTCAAAATGTACATTAGCACCATGTTTACCAAACAATATGAATTTTGTATGCTGTGGGTTTTCTGTACATCTTTCTCTCTTCATCCAGTTTTGTTGGGAAAAGGAAGTGCCTCTGTGTGTGTGTGTGTGTGTATATCTTCCTATATACATATGTTAGATTATCACTGGCATGCCATTACAAAAGGTTAGGGAAAATATTGCTGCCAACAGAACTAAAGATTAAATAATCCAATCTCTGGGAACTGTAAACTAACAATCACTATCACAAACGGGCCCTTTCTAATCATAGTTTGTGGTGGAATGAAAGATGCAATTGTCTGGAATTGATGAATATGGGATCCATGCTGGCTTCAGGGTCAAAGGTGACTTCATGCAAAGGTCCCTTTCTCTCTGGCACTGCTGTCTTTGTATAGCATAGCTTGGCAGCTATCTCTTTGCACTTCGGCTACCTGCCAATGCAGCTGGTACTGTGCAACTGTCTGGTACAGACTACAAAGCATCACTCAGCAACCAGCAGCTCCGCATGGGGCCCCTTTTCTAGGATGACAAAGAAAGATGGGCTATACATTCTGCCATCTATGCCCATTAAAAAGACTCTTAAATTGCATTACTACAAGTTATTGTTAATTATGTAGTAGTCACTGGATCTGTATGATCCTTTTAGGGGTTGATAATCTTTACTGTATGCTGGCAGTGTGAGTAATCAAGAGGGAAAAATCAGTATTTTGTTGTGTAAAAAGTAAAGTACTTATGTGGTGCATTGCTTGTGTGTAACCATATGTATTAAATCTTCACTTGATTATGCACCATGGGTTTGCAGCATGTACAGGAACAGAACTGATTGAACTAGACAAATTACTTGTGAAGTTGTGTCCTTATAGCTTCAATATTCGCGTTGCAGTTAGGCTTGGGAAGTGTTTTTGTTGGTAAGCGTTTATCCTGAAACCTTGCTGGTTGTTAAAATGTGCCTTGAGCAGAAACAGAGATGGAAGAAAATAAAGTTCCTGGGTACATTAAAATAAACACTTTCAGTTTAGAAATCATAAAACTAACCAGTGGTTAAAGGAGAGCATTCTGATAATAAAAGTGACGTCAGTAGCAGACTGATGAGACACTGATTACTTTTTTTCCCAGTAGTGCATTTTCTTCCTGTTCTCAAGAAATTGTTTGTAGTGTGGCCAACAAAAGGAAAATGTTTGTCCCTCCTAAAGCTGAGGCCCTGGTTGTCTCCTGAGGAATGGCCAAGCTACTTCTGTTCTTCAGTCCAGGCGTGATGAATTGCATTGCAACTAAATCTGTAGGCCTGATTCCAGTGGATATTTTCCAACTCCTGTAAGTCCATGAGTGTTAATATAAAACTGGAATCACTAATCTGGGCAAGTGAGATTGGATTCACCTTCAGTAAGATGTATCGATGACTTGCTCCATAGATCCAAGTTATTTCAACTTAAATATCTTGAGCCAAATGCTTAACTCCTGTCAACTGGCACAGCTCCACCGAGGTTAATGGAGATGTACCAGTTTACCTCTCCTGAACTTTCTGGCACTTGCTTTTCCTAAGATTTCAAGGAAAAATCGGTAAAGAAAATGGTGGGACATTTTTACTCATGACTGGGGGTTTTTCCCCTTTTCTTTTTTCCTGCTTTCCCTGCACCGTTTAGGATCTTGCACTTGCCTCCTGTAGAGCTGGCAGGCAGCCTAAGATGTACACCAAATTCTGGGAAGGAAGCAACACCATTTCTGTATAGTACCACTTCAATGAGTCTGTTGGACCACTTTTATTTCCTCTTTTGTTCAAATTACACAAAAATCTGAGAGACACAAGATACAACAGGAGGAGACGAGAACCTTCAGTCTTCAGTTTCTCTCTTTCCTCCTTGCATCTAATATTCCTTTTCTAGCCTTGTTCTGATATCGGCTATTTGAAATAGTTATATATAATTTAACATTATACAAAAGTATTGTCATATCAAACATAGTGAAATGGATTCCAAAAACACCATCTGGTATTTGGGAATGCACTGTGAGTTGGGAACGTGAGAAGAGATATTCTTTGCCACTTTGCTTGGGACCCAGCCATTAGCAGTGTAATTGCCAAGAAAAGGTGACAGGCTTCAGGCTTAATGCAAGTGGTTGGGTTTTTTTCCTCTCTCTCTCTTCCCCAGCCTGTTAACTCTGTGAGTCCTAAACTAAATTCAAAAGGCACTGTAAGGACAACGCCATGGAAAAAAAATAGGCTCCCTTAAATTTAAAGGAAGGGCAGAAAATGAAAACAGTTGCTGAGCTCCTATAAGGAGACTGGAATAAGTGAAAGCAAAATAAGCTTGTTGAGAGGAGGAAAAAAAACAAGCCATGTATGCTTTAAAGCTGCAGTGTGCTACACAGAATTGTTCTCTTAAGTAGTGGATTTGTAATGATTAGAGTTTCCCAAGCTTTATCCAAAAGCTCATTTCAAAGCCATCATTAGTTTCCTCTAATCCACCCAAAATTGCAAAATACATGTTGTGAAGGTCATCCATGACCATTCTAAACCTGCTTTATTTGATGTTATCTCGCTTCTTCCTCCCTGTCTCCATCTATTCCTTTAAGGTGGGGAGGGAAGAGAGAGAGTGTTTCATAAATTAAAATCTCAGATTGATTTCTGTGGGAATATTAATCTGCTGTGTAAGAATCCAAAGGGCATACACAGTACAGTTTATAGAATTTCATGTTGCTACCATGTATGCTGCCATTGGCAGGTGTAATTCTAACAAGTTCTGCCAATAATTCTCACCTGAGAACCAAATCAAACATGAGGGATGTAAAAAATCAGGGATATTTGAATAAGGATTAAAGTCTGTATTACACGCAGGAAGGCAAATAAACTTTGCAGCAGAGGATGAAAATAAGTGAATAACACAGAAAGGTTTTAATCTTTCTTGATTTCCATCTAACATTTGAAATACAGCCTTGTATTAATTCTCAACTTAAAAAAAAGGCCACATTGATTTGTTTCAGTATGTCAGAAACTGCGATGCTACAATAGATCTGCTATTAAATTACACAAAATAAAATGATTTCTGGTGGGTGTAGCTAATGCTTGCCAAATTAGATGAAATGAAAGCTAACCCTCTAAGTCTAGCTGTTGTTTTTAAATATTTATGTCTTTAACAGACATTTGTGTGTGCCATGAGGGGGACTAGAAACTCCTTTGCTATCAGTCAGTTGATGTAGACATGCAAAATTCTTACAATCTCAGTACCAGACTTGCACAAAACGTTCATCACCACAAGTTCTTTCAATTTATTTGAGACAATCTTGCCGATTCCCCACACTGCCGGCTTGGCTCCCGTTACTTATTTATTTACTGCGACTGCATTTCTCTGCAAACGAGTTCTGTATGCAAAATTTAGGCTACAAGGTGTAGCACAGATTTCCGGAGCTGAACCTTTCAGTGCAGAGAAGGTGGTGGCAGCCCCACGGCTGCCAGATTGCTGGAGGGACTGAGAGAGAAGCTGCGAGCCCAGAGCTTGCCCTCTCTGCCGGCGACCAGCCGGCGTGAAGCTTTGCCCTGAAACAAACACCATTGAGCCAAGCCTCACCACGCACCAGAGTGGGGAAAGAAGTCAAACATCACAAAAGGATCTTTCTGTCCTTTCCAGTGCTTTATGGGGTGCAATTTTATCCCAGCCATGCTCGGCCTGACCTTCAGTGCTGTTTGCTTTCTAAAAGGCAGTGATGATCTCTGATATAGCTCTCGTTTAGTACCAGGTTTCTTGCTTTGAACTGTGTCAATCCAAAGCAGCCCCCAATGCACTTAATGTCCCAAACCCTCCCCACTAAGAACCCAACCTGGGCAGCCCAGAAGAAAGATAAAGTTCTGATTTCCATCTTATAAAAACAAACACTCTTTTCAAGCAAAATCACACTCCAACAGAGTGTGTATTCTGAGTCTTGTTCAGTACCTGCTGCTTCAACAGCACTGACTTTGGAAGTGCAGCTCTGCTTGGGATGGAATGGTAAGGGACCATCCAGCACATCAGAACACAGAGGTTTTGTGTGTGCAGAAACCAAGGCTGTGTGATCAGTTGGGTGACAGAGGTACAGATCACACATGGGATTCCTGATGCCCTCTCAAGGAATCAAGAAACACAATGAAAACTGTTCTGCAATTTAATTTCTGAAGGGGTGTATTCACCTTTGAAAACTTTTACATACAAGAGGTAAAGCCCTTCAGCACAAATGAAGTGTGATAATACTTTTTGCATTACAGTTCCTTCTGTAGCAGGAATTGCACAAATTCTCTCCATTCTGGCTGTGCTTTTCTTTGACCTTTGCCTATTGAATACTCTACTGTTTCTAGAACATGTATTTTATTTAATGGTTTTAGTCAACAAATACAGTAACAAAAATCTGCATCTTCATTCACTAACTTAATATTACAGAAGTGTGTTTTAAGCCTCTGTTGAGCACCTGCATCTTCTGTGACCCAAAATCTGCTGCTGTGATTAACAGCAGCAATACTTTGATTCAGTGTAATTTATTCCCCATTCATCCCCACCACACAGTTTGGGGCACCTTGGAGAAACCCTGGGTGTGTGCAGGCTGCAGCATCCCATCCCTGGCTCCATCCAGGTCCAGGCACATGGGTGCTTTCCTGGGTGGTAAACTACCAACTCCAGCAGCTTATAGCTTTTTATCACCTTAACAGGAACGTGCCACCCACAGCAATGTGGAATTATTGTATCTTTTGCATTGAGGGCTTTGCCTGTTTTTCCCTTCCCAACCTATGCCAGGCTGGAGTCTTGTTTTGCTCTCCAGTGACATGATGACAGACTGCAAATGAATGATCAGAAGTACTTAGAATGAAAATGGCAAAAATATTATTAGTTGCTGCCCCCCACCCCTGCTCCCACACCACTCTCCCGTTTTCCCCTCCCTCCTCTTTTGACGACAGGCAGAAAATGCAGATGCCAAGGCAGTGGAAGATATTTTTAAGCAGGAGCATCTGGCTCCTTGGCAGACTTCACAGGCAGTTGGTTTGGTTGTTTTGGAGTTGCCTCTGGGTCTGTCACATGTTTTGGCATCTGACTGATTGTCTGGGCTGCCTCCTCTTATTGGACATATTTTTTCCTTGACTCACCTTTGATTCTGAATTGTCTCTTTATTTTCATTTGCCAGTGAACAGCAAATTCAGCTGATCCTGGGCTTGTTTATGTAGAAATAGTCCCTGTTGTTCCCTGCCTGTGGCTCACGGGAACCTCCTGCCTGCCCAGTCTGTGCTACCGAAGGTGCTTCCTGCAAACACTCCTTCCTCAGGATTCGGGTCAAACTCCGAGCACTCCTTGGGAGGGAAGCTATTCCAAGGAGAAGAATTTTCCTGCATCCAAACATGTGGCCAACAGCACAAAGACCCTGTTTCAGATATATGCTGTATCTTTGTGTATGTTTCATTGTTTTTTTAAAATATATATGTAAGATTATTATTTTGGGGAGAAGGTTTGTCTTAAAACAATGTGGGGTTTTTAATAGATTTCGTGCAGAGTTTAGTAAACTTCTTAAAATTACAGATCTGTTCCCTGCCTGAAAAAGTTGGGTGCTTAGCTCTATTTGTTTCTCTGTTTTCTCTGTGTGTTAAATCATGGGCAAAGCTACTTTCCCCCCCCCCAGACATCCCGGCGAGGCAGTTTGGGAGTCTGTCCCTGCGACCTGCCCCAGCCCACAGAGCCAATCCCGGGATTTTCCGAGTGCCAGGGCAGTGAGGTTGGAGAAACAGGTGGGCTCACAGCAGGGAGCAGCAGTGAAAGCCCCGCCACAAGTTCTGCTGGGATTTTTTTAGGTGGCTAAACTAAATCTAATTAAACCAGAGCATGTTTAAATGAGCTTCATTTAACATGCACAGTGTTGTTCCTCTATTAATGATGGCAGCTCTTGTTTTTATTATTAGTGCTATCACTTTTATGTCTTTCTTGATATTCCCAGGGATTGAATGGATTATTTCTCACAAGGGTTGGGGTTGGGTTTATATTTCTAAAATGCTGGTATGGATCTGTCCTGTGAACTAGTCCTTGCTGTGCTCAGGAGGCACTGCGGAGACTCAGAGATGAGATATAAATCTGTGCTTTTAAGCTAAAATAAGACCCAATTCCTCAGAGAAAGTGTTTTTCTTTTAAGGAGATCTACAAATAGAAGGGGAAAAAAATGCTGGTTTATAAATACATTTGTGATGTTTGAAGGCAACCTTGTCAAAAATTGTTTTTCATTGATCTGATGTAAAGAAGGCATCATGTAACTTATATGTTGCTTGGGATTTTTTCCTTAATTACACCAAATCAAATTAAACTTAGCCAGGGAATAACGTAATATGACATTTTAAAACAAAAGCTCCCCAGTATGTGATTTTCATTGAAGTTAAAGTATTGCCTTATCTCTCACTGGCCTGTCATTATTGCCTCAGTCAGGTACATGTTTTAAAGACCCATGTGTATTATCACTGTAAATAGTAAGGAAGTTAGAAGATTGGGAATTGGCTATTTATTCCCAGACAGGATGTTTTGGGCAGCTAAACCCCATCCTTGTCTCTTCTCCTACATGTACACAGCAGAAAACTGCAGCGTAGCTCCAGAGTTAGTCCCCAGGTACTCGAAGTTGAAAACACAGAGAAAGTCGACTAGAAAGATTTTAAAACATGAGAGAAACTGTATTTGCAGTTAATTTCTGTGTGTGTGTGGAAGGGAAAAAGTATTCTCAAGGAAATTTTAATTCCTAAACCAGTGACTGAAGGAGCAGGCAGAAAAAACCTCACCGGTGTGAATGCAGACATACTCACATGTACCCACACCGTACATAAAATTACTTTTATCGTCCCATTCTGAGTCTTGGCTTGACTGATTCCAGGAAAAAAACAAACAACAAACCCCAGATCTGTACAGGAATATTAGTAAACATTTGCACTGAACACAATATCACATACAAATAAAAGAGATTTTCCAACTCTTGTGTTCGCAGAGTGAGTACACTGTGTTCTGAAATCTGAAAAAGAAAATTACTATAAAACCAGCAAATCCCCCCATCTACACTGTGTTTTTTAAGTCATCTTGGTATTCTAGGGAATGTGCATCATAAATTTTGAATAGATGGGATTAGCAATATCATGAAGGGGAATCCCAAAGGACCTATCTCCAGCAAGGAAGGAATCTTGTAAAAGACATTCACAATAAATCCTTTCATAGACCTTGGCACTTGGATGTAACTCTGTAGATTCCCTGTTAGGTTTTCCTATGAGGGGAAAAAAGAAACAGGTCTTTTTGGGCTTTCGATTCTGTGAGTCAGTTTTGCGATCTGAAGGCACAATATGAGTGCTTTCACCTTTGTTTTTCGGCACCTGCAGCACTTGGCAGATCCATGGCAAAGCAGAAGCTACAGCACAAAACAGGATATTACTGGGAGAGGGAGATGTGATTCCAAATCCTCTGTCCTCTTGGGGTAGGCAAATAGCAGAAAGCAGCTACAGGGCTGTGCCAAACTAGTCCTGGGGGACGATGTGGTTACAATAAGTAATTTTGAGAATAGCCTTGTTCGTGCTACTCTAAGTCTGTGCAGCCTTGTCCAATGGGAAACTCAACTTTCAAGGGCACAGCTCTAAGAGTACAAGATTGTAATCTCTGAACAACAGGTACAGGCTTTGGACATCAAAAAGCGAGGGGGCTTTTCTGTCCTACACATGAACAGTTCACAGAATAATAAGCAAGTCTTTAGAAGCACAGTGATACTCCTTAAAATCCCTTGGATCTGTTAATACTGCAAACAGCACTGCAGCTGGACAGACATGCTTCTCAAGGGAACAGACACACCTTTAGCACTTCTGGCTTGGTCTCTTGGCTTCTGGTGAGTCAAGTCAACACACATTCCCCACCAAGGTAACTGACTGTATTTCTCTTCTTATTGTTAAAAAAAAAAATCAGTCAAAATCAAAGTGTTCCAGTAAATCCTTACCTATGTAGTTGACTTTTAGGCTTTCGGGAACCCTACAAACAAGTCCATCTGTCATGCTGTGTCCTTTTCTGTGGTCTGTTTTATGGCCACAATTGGCTTTGGGTCTCTACAAGATTGACTGAAGGAAAACTTCAAAAATATTGGGGAAAATAATGGAGTGAGACCATTCCACTTGACAGGGATCAGCAGTCTTCAGTTTACCAATAGAGAAAAAGGGGTTAATTGATTCTATGAATGTTGAACACCGTCCTGTACAAGGCCAAGACTCATTCCATCACAGCATCAACCCTTTTGTAGACTCTGCAAACATGTTGTAAAAAATGAATGATGAGCTTGACTTCTTTTCCTGATTTGCCAAGACCCTTTATGTCATGAACTTCAGCGATTTGAGGAAAGGTGGTTCTGCTGTCTTTGTAGCTGAACTAGGAAGCAGATTCATCTGGTTTCTCTCAACTCTAACGACTAGCGAGGGAAAATATAAAACTGTTCAGAAATCATTTGTCATCAGGACACAGAGCTAGCTGAGGTCAGAGCTAGGACTGAATATTATCCCATAAATCCCCTATAAGCTGTGCCCAGTTATGTTGGTGTCACCAAGAGGCTCAGAGCATCTTGCTACTGCAAGTTTTGTAAATCTTTATTCCACTTCTAATTGAAAGGTGTTGCTGCTGCCAGTCAGATTTTCCAAAAGAAGGACATGGCTTGGCCACTGTTGAGATGGATTTAGTCTCCCAGAAAAGTTGTTTTCTCTGCCACCATCTGACACAGGTGGAGCTTGTGCCAACGTAGTGAGCACAAATTACAGCCAACGTGATGCAGAATATCTTGTGCACGGACCTGTGTAGCTGTGTAATTGCTTGGCATGTCTTTGGCCCTTCACTTGTCCCAAGTGATAGGTGTGTGAATGGGTTTATAAGAATAATAATTCCCAAACTTAGAGCCAACTCTTTTCCTCTCTCCATTACCCTGCTGGAAAAGATTTCACACTTGTTTGTGTTGGTTGCAGAAGCCCGTGGAAGAGGTGAATTTAATCAGGACTTTGGCTGTCACTCCCCTCCTAGAAGAAGATCTTTGAAGCTGCGTTTCCACGTTCAGAGCAATATAGCTTTCCTCATATTTAAAATGATCCAAGAGTTGGCCCATGACAAAGATAAAATAATAGCTTAAGATCTAGATCATCTGGAACCTAAACTGATCCATGGAAACAAATCCATGGGCCAAAAGAAAAAAAAAAAAAAGAAAAAAGAGAAGAAAATCAAAACCACAACTGAACTAGGAATAATTCTCCTCCCACCTCTCAAGGTTCACACAAAGACGTGTGAAATTGACAGGGCAAACCATGGTATAAATTTCGCTCACCTGTTGTGGCGTTGAGATCAGTGATACACCGAGGTTATGGGAGTGAATCCTGGGGATTCATTGCAGGGGATAGCAAGGAATATCGGGTACTTCATGCCTGAAGTTTAAATGAACATTTAAACATAACTCAGGAACACAAAAGGGAGTTTAACTATAAAATTTGAGAACAAGAATGCTCTCCTGATGCACTGCATGCTCATTACCAGAGCATCAATCACTTTGCCTTCTTCATGAAATAGATCATATTTTCCTTTCCCACTCAGTGTTTTGACTGGGCATGTGTGCTCAGCATCCTCCCCAAATACTGGGAGCCCCTCATAGCAAGAGGAGAGCACTGTTCTTCCTTTGTGTTTTCCCTGGGACGAGGCTCTCTACTTCCAGAACGACTCAAGCAAGATGGAGTCAGAGGGTCAGAGAGCTCTGAAAGTCTAAACACTGCTCTGTGGGTTTGGGTTTGTGGATTTGTGTCTAATCTATGAACTTTACATCACTTAAGTGTAGATTCTCCCTGTGGTTTAGTACAAGCAGCCAAAGGTTGAATTCATACTGTGTTCTCACAGATGAAACTTCAGTGACTTGTGCCAAGCAATATATTCTGTATGTTCCCACTTTACACATTAAATCTATGGGGTAGAAGTGGGCAAAGAGTAGGAAATCTCTTATTACTTATGTACAGTGAGAAATAACATTCAGTGGGTAGATACAGTTTCTGAAGGAAATGAGCTGTCTCTGCTTTAAAGGAACATTTCAATAGGAGGGAATAGTTTGAAGCATAATCTGAAATAGAAAAATTCACTTCCAGCTTTATTTTAGAAAATATCAGTGATATTCCTCAGACAGGACAAGTACATGTCATCATCAAAATCATTTGCAAACCTAGATTTTTACCTTCCTCGAGTGCAGAATTTACAGTGAATCCTTTGTTTACAGAGATGGAAAAAAATAATTGAGGGTTTTTTTCTGGATGGGGAAAGTTTTTTAAGTAACCAAGACATGTTTTGAAAGATGAAGGTGAGAATGAGCAGGGAGTTGTCACTATTGAGATTCCATAGTGTAATTTAAAAACTATTTTTTAATTGTAGTTCATTATGGTTTATTATGTGAAAATATACTCATTCTTGAATTGTGTGATATATTAATGCACACAGCCCCTTTCTTCCCTGCCCTGCATCCCTTAATTCAGGGACTATTCTTTATCCTGTATTTGTACAGCATTGATCCCCGAGGCTTCCTCAGGCTCATAAATGCTGTTGCAGTAAATATAAATAACATCTCTGAATTTCAGCATCATTTGTAGAAGTATTTCCTCTTTCTGAGGAAAGAACTGGACTTGTCAGGATTTAAAGATCCCAGATTTTGTTTCCTGAAATCAAACCAAGTGGAAATGACAGTCTTTTCATGGAGAACCCCCCTGACCTGTAGGACTATGGGTAGTTAATTTTTGGTATAAAGTAAAATACTTTTCATTGTTCATGTGCTGATGTTCCATACAAAAAGCCAAAAATGAGTGCGTGGAGACTAGCTAGGAAGTTAGAAGTGTAAAACCTTCTCTTAAATAAACACTTTCCTTGGGAATTTTTGGTGAAAATTACAGGAGGGCAAACTGGGCAGGTGATTTTTTTACCACTGCTCTGGTTTGTATGGGTTCAGTTCTTGCCTTTCTCGGTGACTCTGGGGAAACTCAGTTTGCTTGTTCCTGAATTTCCCCACATTGAAAGAATCAGAGATAACACACCATTGCTCTGTAAGGATACTGGGAAGGTAAAACCGGCAGGAAGAGTAGTAGATAAATATGGTGGTGGGGCAGGTCCGCCACTGGCAGGTGTGCACTGATGCACAGTGCTCAGGCTGTGAGCTGCATATTTGCATAACTGAGTTAAACTGAGACTGTTAATACATTATATAGACAGTGTGCAATGTATTGGTGACATGATCAGCTCAACAGTTGGAACAGAAAGTTGAGATTTTCGTATTTTCTTTGCACGAAGGCAGCTATGAAGGACTTGACTTCAGTCAGACAAGACTGAAAAGATTGTCCTTTGTAATGGACTGTCCTAAAATCATGTTATCCCATAACAGGATTATCCATGGGAAGATAGATAATTGATACCTTCATCCTATAAAATGACAGCCTTAAAATAATCTCCTTGTTAACCTGCTAGTCAGCTTTAGGGCAAAGAAGTGACAAGTCAGCTACTTCACAGATTTCTGTGGGTTTTTAGGAAGCAGCACAGACAAGACCTGGTGTGATGAGTCATAACACACCTTTGTCATACTAGAACATTTCCAAGCTCCATCTGTAAAAATTTGTTTTCCTTTGAAAGCATGAGAGCCCAGGCAGCCCAGCTCCCCCAGCACTATGGAAGTGACTGTGTCACACCAGCTATACTGTGCCTGCAGTCTGTGCTCCGGTGATTGATGGATCCTCAAGATCCATCCTGACCCTGCTATTCCTATCAATGGGCATCCTGTCGGAAGCCCCAGGGCTTCTGTCACACTGACACCCTCACAAGCCCATCACAAGTTTCATGTTGCAAGTACTTTCCTTTGAAGCTGCAACTCCTTTATTTAGCCTGCCCCAAGTACAGTTGTTTTGTCCACCTTCAGTGTTTCATCAGCAAATGCATCTCTCTGCAGTCTCAGTTGCTACCACACCCACGAGGCAGTGGAACAACAGGACTTTGCCAATTAGCAGCTGTATTTCTGATCTCTCTTATCTGTTGTTTTATTTCTGACCTTGGTTATTGCAAGTTTATCTTCAATATACTCCCAGCATCATGGTTTAGGGAAGCAGGAGATTCCCTCCCAGTGTTTCACGTCTGAACTCTGGACACAGGACAGCATGTCTTGATGCAGCAAACGTGGAACCCTCCACTTAATATGGAGTTCAGGACAGAGCAGAACAAATGGGAGCTGGTGTCCAAAGCACAGGCTGAGAAGTAGGGCTTTAAAGTAGGTTATGCCACCAAAAACCATGAAGAGAAAGTAAAACTCAGGTGGAGCAAGTAGTGCCACAGAAACATAAATTATTTCTAATTGGGGCTCCTGATCTCCAACATATAGCCAGGGTACCAAGAACAGCTTGCCAGTGACTCCAGAGCATTTCCTTCATGCTCCACAGTCTGTCCCAGCCTTGTTCCTCTCCTCCATTGGCGGCAATCCAGGTGAAATTGTTCATTCTTCCCTCTCACCACTGATAAATGCAGAGAAGCATTTTATTTCATTTTTGAATGCTTTCAGCACAGGGAATGGTATCAATAAAACAATAAAGCTCCTACCAAATATGACATAATGATTCTTGGAGGTCACATCACTCCCTTCCTAGATAGCAGAGCTGTTCTGGGGCTGTCAGCCCATTAGTCTGATAGCATTGTCATGATAACCAGAAAAATACAGTCCATCCAAGCTCAGAGAAAAATTCTTTCCTCTTGCGAAAACGAAGCTTTCAATCTCTGTGTGCCCTGAGATGCAAGAGAAGGTGACTGAAGCCAGTGAGGTTCCTACAAATAGAAATCTTAATCATTGTAAATCAACTCAGTGAGTAGCAATCGACTTCTTTGTCTCTAGAGACATTTAATAAAGTACCCTGCAACCTCTTTGTCATCCATTAGTCACTAGATATTGGACATTCCATTTTAAAAGTACCATTTCTTCTTTTAAATATATAGCCTATGAAAGGTCTATATTTTACATCTTTTTGGATGGACACATTAAAAGGATATTCTTACTTCGCACTCTGGATTGAAAGTGCTAAGAAAATGCTGTTGGTCATGAAGAAAATGTAAATGCATGTTTAGCAGTGATTTTGCTTTCCCATTTTTATTGCTAATAAGGTGTACACACCTCCAGCCTGCTCTTGAAGCCAGAGAGAACTGTTGCTGAAATCCAGCCTGGCCAAGAATTTAGGGAGAAACAGCATTATGGAAAATAGGGAAAACTGTTGTTACCTTTCATATAAGATTTAACAAAAACTGTAAGCCAAAAAGTAGATCAAATTTATCAGCTGCTGAAGTTTATTAGTGTGCACATGTTGAGGAGTAAGAAGTAGAACACAGAATCACAGAATGCTTTGGGTTGGAAGAGATCTTAAAGCTTATCTTGTTCCACCCCTGCCACAGGCAGGGACACCTTCCACTAGACCAGATTGCTCCAAGCCCTGGGCAACCTGTGCCAGGGCCTCACCACCCTCACAGTGAAGAATTTCTTCCTATTTTTCCTTTATTTCTTCCTCCTACTTTTAGTTGATTTGCCACCAACATCTGGTTCTCTCTGTGCTTCAAGTCCTCCTTGTAATAGACTTCAGTTCTCAAAGGCAAGAACTGCCGGAGGCTGAACGTGCCACTAATCTGAGCTTTGGCACAAAATAAAATACAATTCAAGTCTTCATGAAGACAGAGCAAAGCTTGACAATGCAAAACCTAGAAAGTGCAAAAATGTCATATAACAATATGAAGGGCATATATTTTGTTGCTTCTGTTTAGTCTCCTGATTCTCCAGTCAATGTCATTTTGTGGGATCTGATGCACGATTTTGACATCGATAAACACTGTTCTCACAACAGAGTGCTGTTGGAATGGGCACTATATTGTACCACTGTGTAACTGGACCCCAGCTCCCGGGGAAGTTTTCCATTTTTAGCTGTTCTCTCTATAGGCTGATGACACCAGCATTTTCCTTCTGGCCAAATGTCTTTCCGACTCCTTACTCTGCATCCCAGCATAAGACTTCAAAGCTGTGCTTCCATGGCAGGGCAGGTGAAGACCTTGCTGACACTTTGCACCCAGAGAAATGTGGGTTTCACTGCAGTTACTAATTTTGTAAAACAGCGACCGTAGACAGGACTCAAGTGAATGTCTGAGCAGTGAGGAATGGCGCAGTTGGTATTTGCACTTTTCAGTAAATAGCTTGATATTCACCATGACAGAGTTCCATTTCTCTGAAGTGCTTTATTACATGTATTTTATTGGCTTTTTGAGTTCAGATTCTGTGATTGGTATATTAATTTTATTTTTTTATTAATTTCCTCCTTTTATCTTCTACAATTACATTAACTCAGCCTTTCCCGATCAATAATTGCTGCAAACTATTTGCCTTTCACTGCACATACAAAATCTGTAATAATGGTCTTCAAGTCTTTATAGTTTCTTCAGTGGTGTTAAATTTATTATACCTTATTAGCATAGGAAAAAGGATAAGTGAATACCTGCTGCAGTGGCAGGTGAGTAGCAGACCTAGCATTCACTTTTGCAAAAATCTACTCTAGAATGGAAAAAAAAAAACAAACCCAACATTTCTTCCACAGAAATTTGTGGCCAGGCTGTAATCACCAGCATAAATTCTCTGTGGTATCTTTTAAAATCTGTGCAAGCTCTGTTTAACTTCCTGAATATGTTATTGGTTCCTCAGCCCCTTTCAGTTGTGGATGAGGTCAAACAGGATTGACATAATTGTTCTTTCTGGCCTTAAAAATCAAAGCCAGCATTGGAAGGGTTTGACTGTCCCCACTTCTAACTGGAATGTGCAGAGAAAGGTAACCTCTGTCCTGCTGCTCCCTCCCCTCTGGTCCATGGGCCTCTTCACTGAAGTCCCAGAGCAGGAATAAGCAGAGGATCCCAGTGCTGCCTCCCTCCTCCAGCAAAGCAACTGAGAAGGGGCAGAGCCCTGGACACAGGTGGCTGGGAATGGCCACAAAACCCTGCAGCCCCAGAATGGTGCCAGGGAACCAGGAGCCACATGGAGAGCCGGGATGAAGGCACCTGAGACTCGGAGCAGTGGGCACAGGGGTTCCTCCCCCCCAGGCTATGCAGGGACAGGTCAAGCCAAGGAATGCTTGGCTTCTCCCCTCTGGGGGAAGTAAAATTGTTCATATTATTTTCCATAGACTTCAGGCTAAATCTTACTCATTTTATTTACAGAAACTTTTTCAAGCCATTGACTTTTGCAACACTACTCATATGGGTAAAGGAAACAAGAATTTGGCCTTGTGACAACTTTAAAGTCCTAGGATTTATGTTCCTTGCATCCCTCAGATATGTTTGCAAATGTTGATGCATACTCCTAGATTTTCACTCATAAAAATGCTGCTTGTGTTTTGGAGTTTCTTAGAAAAATATTTTTAAATCACTTTCGACCCTTAAGGGCCTTTTGAAATTCACACTCCCAAGGCAGTAAAGCAACACTCCAGGTTTGGTTTTAACAGGGAAAAGGCAGGAAGCTGGGTTTTAGTACACTGCTCTCAGAACAGTAGGTGATTCTGAAGACAGCTTTGGTGTCAGCTCTGAGTATCCCATCTTGTACTGGTTCAAGCAAGACCAACATATTTTATTTTTTCACTTTGGCTTTCCAACATTTAATTTTATTAGCTGGGAAAAAAAAACAGTGGACATAAACTTTTAATGGAAGTGTATGAGAACTGACACATCGGGAGCAATTACAAACACAAGCTGTGTAACATAAATCTGCAGGCACTCCTTACAGACCTGAGGCTTTGACTCTGTGCAGTTTAATGGGCTCAAACATTCTTGTCTGTCAGTAAAAAAAAAATAAACATTTTGTCTTCAACGTGATGTGTATCTAGAAAATTGGCATAATTTTTAGCATGACTGTCTTTGAATAGGGATTGAACCCAGCACCTCCCTCCCTGAAAGCACTGACCTTCAGGCTGAACTTTGTAGCTGCTGCCTTGTCCCACGGAGGTCACCACTCCAAGGTGCAGGATTCCAGCAGGAGCACAGCTCTGCAGCTCTAGCATGGGTCACCCTGGGAAGGAGGAGACCATTCCATAGAATCAAAGAATCATAGAATGGTTTGGGTTGAAAGGGACCTCAAAGCCCACCCAGTTCCAATCCCCTGCTATGGGTAGGGACACCTTCCACTATCCCAGGTTGCTCCAAGCCCCATCCAACCTGGCCTTAAACACTTCCAGGGATGGGGCAGCCACAGCTTCTCCAGGCAACCTGTGCCAGGGCCTCACCACCCTCACCCTTCCTAATATCTAATATAAACCTATTTTTTCTCGGTTTGAAGCCATTCCCCCTTGGCCTGGCACTCCAGATTCTTGTAAACAGTCCCTGTCCAGCTTTCTTGTCAGCTCCCTTCAGGTCCTGGAAGGCCACAATTAGGTCACCTCAAAGCCTCTTCTCCTCCAGGCCGAACAATATGAAGCCTTCTGACCTCCTGCAAGCTGAGTGCACATTCGTGAGTGAAGGGTTGAGCTGGAGTGTACAGCGAGGCAATGCTGCTTTGAGTCAATAGTCCAGAAGTCCTCCACCCTTTCCAAGGGGCACACTAATACCCAGATGGATTTGGTTGCTTCTGCTTACTTTTCCTGGTACTTACACTGACTTCTGTTGTTACAAGTAGTACTAGTTAAGATCACTCTGATTGCTATGAAACCTGATTCTGTGTGCATGCAATGCCATATGTTCCCAGGGGATTAGGTACGGGCGCTCCCACAGCTCCTGGGACTGCAGCACTGTGTCCTGCTCCCTGCAGATCTCACTGGGATTTCAGCACTCTGTGCCTCTCCCTCCTCATGCCAGGAATGGGAGACCCTCGTGGCTTTGCCACAACAGCATCAGGGAAGTGGATAAGCTGGATCTGGTGTCAGGCTTCTCTTTCTCTTGTAATAACTGGGGGCATTGCAGGGAAGTACTAAAAAGATGTTGTGAATTTGAGACAGAGCAGGTATGTTGGTCCTAGACCTCCTGGAATTAGACAAGGGAAGGGCTTGGGCTGGGCTGGATGGGGTAGAAAGGAGAGGAGTGTCCCATTGCCCTGACCATCAGCCTACCTCATCTTTCAGCATGGGGGGAAGGCTTGTTTTCCCAGTGAGAGGAGGACAGCTGGGAAATAAGGCATTAATGAACCTGTGCTCCATGTGCTGCCATATCCCACAGCTCCCTCTACCACCTTTAGAGCCTCTGTGGTGCCATGACATTTTCAGCATGTAGGTATCACGAAGGATTCATCAACTGATTGTTTCTGGCACCTGTTATAACCACACGTTGTTGTAATTTTTCGAGGTGAAGCTTCTCTGCCGCTTTGCATAGGCCTCCCAAGTGGTAATCCCAGTCTTTCCAGCCAAGGAGAGTCTCTCCATTGATTGTATTTTGTCCTGTAAAACTGCTATTAAGCAAGACAAAATGGTGAACATCATATTGTGCAGCTTCTGTTTTAGCCACAACTGACAACAAGACTGGGAGAAGGGAATTGGATCCTGATTTCCTATAGGATGGAACAGCATTGCTGTAGCCCTTCTGAGCTCAGGGATGTAATTACAAAATGGGTCTATAAACAAAAATTCACCATTATGGAGCAAATAAAACCAAAGGGTAGTTAATCCAGGGATATATCACACATCAAATTAAATCTCACTTTGCCTGTAGTAATAACAGAAATAATTCATTAAGATAAACCTCTAGATTATGCACAGCATCTGGAGATAGAATTAAGACCTTAGCTGTGAGTGCCTGTGCACGCACACTCGCTTCCTCCCCCCTCCAAAAATTGATGCCAGCATAAAAGGCAGTTTAGAGTTCACTGTTGAGCTTTTCCCATCCATTTCTTTCCGGCACTTACAGAAAAAACAAATGTGATTTCAAAGGGAGCTGTCTCTGGAAGGGTAAAAAATTCCCACATCCTTTATTCTGTGAAGGAATGTAACATGATGTAGGGGCCCCTGTGCAGAGTCAGGAGCTCTCAGAAAAATGTTGACATGCAGCCTTGGAACTTGATCTAACTTCTTGTGAAGGCAGTGTGAGTTTTTCAGTGTATTTCAACAGAAGTCGAAAAAGGCCCTTCCATCTGCTCTGCTTCACCTGTTTGGTGGAAGCAATGCTGGTGGTGAAGCTGTTCATGGGCTCTTTGAAATATTTGTTATCTTAGTGCTGACTGTGGGATGACAAGTTTCATCTAAAGAACTTGGGTGTGCTAACAGAAGTAGAACTGAATCTGCATCCACATTCAGTCTGAAGGTATCCCAGAATCATACCAAACTGGCATTCCTGATCCTATCATGGACCAAGGAAGAGCAGTGTGTTACTCTACAGCCCACATTTAGCAATTTTCAATAAAATCTGTAAAGCATTGTAAAGCATTTACTTTCTATAATCCTGAATAATATTAAAGATGGACAAACTGATTTGAGGCAAATAAAATCAGATCACAAAGCCTAAAAAACCCTCAAGTTGAAATGGATACAAAACTCCTTTATCATTTCTGTAATGGGACAGAAATTCTCTCTTCCACATCTGTTTTCATAACTCTGGTGCAAGCCCACTCTTACTACCCTGCACCAGTTCTTACAGCTGTCTGGAATATGCCTCTGGAAGCTGTCAAATACTTTGGTTCTCCATCAGATGTTATTGCTGCTCCTGTTCTTGTTCCAGACCTTGCAGGAAAACCCCTCCTTAGGTCATGCCCAGGCCACTGTACCAGAGCGTGCTAAAGAATATGCTAGAATATGTTCCTCTGCCAGGAACAAGCCAGCTTTCGGACAGAAGCTCTCACAGGGGATTTCTCCAGGTCCAGACCAGCCCTGTTTTCATGAACCGATCAGCAAACCGTATGTTAAAAATTCTTACTGGCAGGAATTATAATGGTGTAATTGGTAGAGCAGAGATAAATCAGCCCTCATCTGTTCCTGAAGGCAGTCTATTACATTCAGACAGATCATTTTCTTCTGGACCTTTCTAGAAGTGCCCTGACACCTTGTTTCCCATCCGTGCCCTGCAACAGCTGTTACAGCAAATGGATTTTTCTATGGCTCGTACTGAGTAATGTGGGGCTATAAATTAGTGCATGCTTGGGAGCTCCCAAGGAATAGCAGCCATCATCTAATTACATTTCTAATTAATGTTACAGGAAGACTATGATCAGTAAAGAATAAATGTGTGGACTTGCAGCAAAATATGTATTTAGAGGATACCATCAGGACAGCCCAAAATGTGGTAGAGAGCACAAGACAAATGGAGGCACTCTGAGGGCCTCGATGAAAGATGACTGTACACAAAGGAATTGACAGTAAACCCATGGGAAAGGACAGTGATGAGTTGGAGATGCAGGCATGAATCCAAAAAAAAGAGAAAAGGCCTAGCAATGGGTGCCTGAAAGAGCAGATCAAGAAGACAGGATCAGAGGGAGCGGGAAAGCCACAACAAAAGCCAAGGCTGGGAACTGCCAGGTCATAGTATCTGCTACAGCAGGGCTTCAAAATCCTCAGGGAGTGGGAATAGGGACTAGCTATTAACTCATAAGCAAGACACCATGGAATGGGCTTAAATAACTTTTTTTCCCCTCCAGGAGAGACCCCTGTAAGGGTCTTCTGCTCAATATGGTGGCAAATGTCACAGGATTCTAGCTTCAGGGGAAAAAATTCCTCTGGATTTTTTCACTAATTTTGCAGGAAAAAATCCTGCAAGTACATTCAGCTGTCGAAAAGCATAGTCAGTTTTCTGACATTGTCAAGACTTCTAGTGATGAACAATCTGTGACCTCTTCACACAACCTCTTCCAGTGCTTCACAGAGGATGTTCAAACCCCAGGGTCTCTCCTTACAGCTCCCATTGCTTCTCATCCACATCGGACAGTGGGATCTCAAAAGAGGTGTTCCACAGGAAACAGGTGAAAGGTCTGCAAACATGAAAAAGGGAGCTACGGAGAGGAAAGAAATAAATCCTTCTACTGTCCATAACCAGCTCATGCTATCCACCACTCCCGTTGTTGTTCTTGTTTTCTTCTGACATATCTCAAATTAATCTGTATCATCTTTTGAATTATGGTGCCCAAAACTTATTCCTCAGAAGGCAATGTTGCAAAAATAGATTAGCTGTCTTGAAAAAGGAAGCTGAAAGAGAAGCTTGAATGTAAGAAATTCAGATGCAACTTGTTTGCATAAAACAGAATTAAAAGGAGGTGAAAGGTGTATGGGTGCTGTGGATAGAGATTCCCACCAGTCTAAACCACTGCCAGGCTGGACGTTAAGTAGAGTCTCCATGTTAACACAAAAGTAAAATCAAATCTTTACAGATAAGGCTGAATCTTTTAGTCTAAACAGAGAAACTCTTCCAGAAGGAGAGTTCAGGCTTTAGTTCTAGATATGACCCTGTTGGCTTCCAGGTGTGGAACATGAACTAAGCTGCCAGCAGATGTCCAGAGCTGCAGAGTCTGATTCAAGTGGATACACATCAAATCACTTGAGCCTGGAAATCAAACAAGAAACTGCTCAATAGGCTTCTCACTCAGACCCTGTTAGATTTTTACTGCATCTAGGACAGAAAAAAAACTACATAACCAGCTTTTTCCAGTGTCATTTCTTGTTTCCACTTCAGTTAGTGAGCAAAATCATTAAGTGGGAAAAGCAATTAAAAAAAGGAAAAATAATTGGGTTGGGTCTTGCTTGACACATGGGCATGAATTGTTCTGCGTGTCAGCATTGGCAGGAGATATGAGTGAACAGGGACAGAGGAAATGTTCAAATCTATGGAAGAGTAGGGAGGCATGTTAGTGGTGTAACTTCAAATGTGAAATGGGGAGAGGTCACACAAACTTTTTTCTTTTCTGTTCCCCAATCAGAAAAGGCCAGGCTTTGTGGTACTGCTTTGCTTCCATGTTCCCCAGCAGGTTAATTTATCCTTTTGTACCCTGCCCATGGAGCACATCCCATGGACTTCTAGTGGAAGATACCCTTCTAGTGGAAGGGCTGGAATTAGATGATCTTTAAGGTCCCTTCCAGCCCAAATCAATCAATGAGTCTATGACCATGACTGGTCTGCAGGCCCACAGGAATGAAAAGAACAACCTGTACACGCAGATTTCTCTCCCAAGCCTATAATCAGAAACTTTAGTGATTTGCCTCTTCCTCAGAGAGACCTTATATTATTTGAGATATCCTTGCATCCCAGCCCTGGACTGAATTTAAGAAAAGGTACTTGTTTATTGCAGATTAATATTCCTTCTCCTTTTTTTTTCTTCCCCCCAGTTTCTAGTGTGTGCTGAAGCATTGAAATGCCAGATTATTCCTCAAACATCCCTCATTTGTTTATTCATCCATTCCTATGACTGACTTGGGTTCTCAGGCTGTTCTGACAGTACCTTTCCGTGTAATCATTCCCTCTGTGAGGATGCCAGCTCCAGGGTATGGGTACTTAAACCTCTTGCCCTCTGCAAGGTAACTGATCTCCCACATTGAGCACTGACACTTGGAGTTTTGAAACTATCACTTGCTTAATAACTCTACATCCGTCATTCTTGGATGAAATCCATGGCAAACAGAATGTGAGAAAGTGAAAACTAATGAGCGTCTTCAAGAAAGGATAGGGAGCTTCTGTTATTTCATTTAGTCCTAAGAGTTTAACTTCTGCCACCTCCATCACATTTCCAAATGGTAACTAAAGGTTGTTACTTTTTCAAGTTGTGCTGTGTAGCACATTTCATCAATTAAAATGCACCCTCAATGTAAAATCACAACAGGGCCAGCCTGGCATGAAGGATGCTATCATGTCATTTTTTTCCCCCTGTTTTTAAAGGATACTTTTGTCTCAAATTGCTGAGATCTTTATAGAGCAGATTTAAATTAAAGAAAACACAGATTTAAATATAACCATGGAAAGAATACAACATGCCTTCATCTTGGAGTACTATGCAATTTACACTCCAAGTGGAGCGAACTCTGCTTTGTGTGCTTTCGTTTCATGCTGTTTCTAATGGTGATTATTAACTGTCTTTGTACTGAAAGGACATAAATATCTCCTTTATTATGTGTGATGTTATGCAATGACCCCATATGGGTCTGAAGCTTCCATAGCAGCGTTATCAGATTGCACTTTCCAGACGGTTGAGGAGCTTAAGATGAAAGACTCAGAGTTGCACAGCAGTTAGAGAAGAGCAGGATGAGGATCAAAGTGGTACAGCCTCTGCTCCACTGTCCACTGCTGCTGGGAGCAGGTCACTTGCTGCTTCCAACCCTCTTCCATTTACCTAGGATTAGTAATGTTTGTGTCAGGAGGTTTTGTGGAAGTGTGGTGCATTAGTGTTTTCACCCACTATCTGTTTTTATGGCTGGACCTGCACAACTGCTCTTCCAGTTCTGCACTGGTACACCTGAGGCTGCTCAGCAACCCTGAACCACCCTCTCTCCCCTCTCTTCCTTGGTTCTGTTTTACCCACTGTATTTCTTTTCATGAGAGCTGAAGAAGGATAGAGTTAGTGAAGGATGAAAGCAGGGAAATGCAGTTCAATATGTAAGTTCCCAAACTTACCAAAACTTCAATCAGGTGACAAGAATTCCAATTGCAAGGGTTCCGGTTCAGAAAACCAAAGTCCTTTCTCTGTTACAAGACTAGTCTCTTTGCAGGTCCTCATTAATTAGACATTGCCTACAAATCCTAGCTTGAACAGAAATGAAGTCAAGCACCTTGCTCCATTCCCAACTAGCATTCCCTGTTTTCCCTTTTGAATTGCTCAGGCTGAGTTTTGCACATTTTTGCTGCAGTTGATATCAGGTAAAAAACTCCCATAAAAGTCTGTACCTAGTGAAAATGATACAGCAAACATCCCCTGGCAGAGAATACAAGTGTGTTACTGGGTGCCCAAATTAGACTAGTTTGAGTCAGACATCAGAAGTACACATTTAGACAACCCCTACCTCTTCCCAAGGGTACATTTTCAATCCATCTTGCTGTGGCGCTGGCTCAGCTGTCTCATCCACAAGTGACATTAGGACCAAGGGCACCGAAGGAAAAGACTTCTCCCACTATCCAAAGGGCGTCCTCCCTTTGCTAGAGCAGAAGTGCAAAGCTGAAATGGTGTTCAAACCCCAAGACATTCACAGCTCTGAGATTTCTTAGCAGCGCACTGAAACCAAACTGAATAATGATCTCTGGTTTTGTTTTTTTAAAGTTGCTGACATTTAATTTGTCTGCTTTTTACATCAAACAAAACTTTATCCTGATGATTTCAGCCGCAGTGATCAATAGGAGAGGTGGGTCAGCCAGGTAAATAAATGCAAGCCTTGCTGATCCACATGGTAATTGTCATATAGCTGACCTGCACCAGCTTATGCTAGCTAAGAATATGGTATTTCATTTCTATTTTAGTAAAGTTTGGGAAAGTTTCAGGTACTAATTTTTGTGCCAAGTTTCACCATTGCTTTGGGTGAAGACTGATCCTCCATAGAAACCTGAAGCTGTTTCAAAGCTGATTTACACAAAAAGTGCATTGATTTTGCTAGAGGAACAATTTTTCACGACCTCAAAGTCCCCAAATTTCCCAAGTGTGGAGGGTACAAGTAAATGCATAACTCGATCTCCTCTGAGTCTATCAGCAATGCCTGAAATCATTTGTATTCACAACAGTTTTCCAGGCTGAATGCAGGACCAGGATTTAGGTCTGATGGAATGAGGTAGGGACAAAAGTAGGTCAGGCTTGGAATCCTGCTTTACCAGCCTGCACGCTTCAGGACTAGTGCAGATCCCCAATGTCTGTAGGGCTACTGATGATTCCCATCTGAATCACTACTTTAGATTTCATCAGCAAAATGATGCACTGGCTCTATTTTCATAAGTCTGCTCAAGTGCTCGTGAAATAGATTTTTGGTTTTATCTGTGTGTCCTCCTTACTGCAAATACTGTGCTCTCAGAAAGAGAAAGAGCAATTTTTTCTATTGATGGAGCGGGCGAACAGCCATTCATTTACAGAGTATCTGTGTGTTCTGTACAATTCAAATGCTGCCTATTCAGCCAGTCAGATATCTTTGTTCTATGTCCAAGTAGGCATTTATTCATCACTACATCGCACTGCAATTCAAAGGCTCAGATGTTTAAAGATATATATAGGAGATATTTGGCTGGCACTGGCAAGCCTGAACAGCTTGGACAGCCAAGTCCCATTGGACAACTAAGTCCTCTTGTTAAAGGGGAACAGAAACCAAGGCTCTCAGAGCTGACTTTCAGGCACCTACATCGCTTGGACTGCATCTCCTAGATGTTTAAAGGATCTGTTTTCTGTGACCATAATGAGCATGTGCAGCATGGATGGATGTATGCGTATCATGGGATGGGCATATCCAGTGACCTGTTCTGCATACTGAAATTCACTGGTATAGAACCAGAATACTTATTTCATCCATATATAGAAGAAGTTGACTGAGAAGCCATAGCTGGTGTGCTGCAGTTGATGCTTATTAAACACATAATCATTTCAGCCTTGTGCTTCCCCATTTGTTTGTATCTTCTCTGTATCCTCTATTCAGACCTGAGCTCTTTGGGATGGGGATTCCTTTTTCTGAGTTTATACAGTCCCAAGCACCACACAGCTCCAAACCCACACTCAGACTGAGATCGTGGCACTCACTGTGAAAACTTCCTGTATTGTAGAAGGGGAGTATTTTTAATACTTCCATGTGATGAGTTTACTTGGAGAGTTACTTGGAAGATGTTTCTGTCAGGTATTTAAGACCAGAGCTTTTGATCACCTCATCTGACCCACCCTATACCACAGACTGTAGACATTCATCCTTTTATTCCCAAAGGGAGGAGATTGATGTATGTTTGACTGGAGGGCAATTTCTGGAAAGGCACCCAGCCTTGTTGGGATGAGATCAAAGGGGAAAAAAAAGAGATGTTTTTGTCTCTGCAATAGTTTGTCCCAGTGATCCACTGCCACCGCAGCTGAATGTCTTGTGCCTGGTTCCTAATTCTGGTGAATTCTTATGTATGTGCTTGTCTCAGCCAGACAGTTAAATATTATGGAGGCCGAATAATAAGAGTAATGCTAATGAATAAGCACCTCGTAACTATTTATGTGACATTTGCATCCAGTGAGGCAGAATTCCAAGTGACACAGGTGTTGATATCAAATTGAGAGTGGCTCAGGCTCTCTTGGCAATAATAAAAAAGCTGCCAGTCTTCTTCCTTCATCAGCATCTACTATCCCCTCTAGAAAACCATACGTTTCCTTTGCTTTTACTTTGGTTTCCAAATAAACAGAGAAGATCCCAACCTTACCTAGTTCTGCAAGTTGTGTGACACCTATGTAGGACTACCTATGTATCCCTTAATGCAACTTGCAATTTTAATTTGGGATTAAGTTGTCCCTTATTATTTCCTGAGTTTGTTCAGCACAGGGTTTGAAGCATCTCCAAAGAATCTCCCTTCTCATGGAGCACCTTGTAGACAGCACAGGGCCAAATGAGCAGGTCAGCACTGAGGGCACTTGACCTTCCAGCCCTTCCTTCCCTCCCAGAAGCCGACAGCTTTGCCTGTGGAAGGTGCAGGAGCACAGACACACAGTACCATGTTCTATCTCCAGTTTGCTGCTGTGCGTGTGTGGTTTTTTGGAACTAGCTCAACATATGTGAAGGAGAGTTTAACCAGAAAAGGAAATATAAGCAAAGTGGTTGCATCCTTTTGCAATCAAGTATTTTCAAGGCTGGCCGTCATGTGCTTAATGAGCAGACTTTTTCCAGTTACCAATGAATAGTTTTATTTTACGTAATTGCAACCATTTCAGCATGGCAATTAAGATAGAATGTTACCTTTGGGATGGGATCAATTAAAGGTTTGAAAATTGAATTTGGGATCATGATTAGTGTCTTTTACATTGCTTTAGTATTCTAAAATATGTAATTGTATCATTCAACCCTTTTTCATACATACAGTAAATATAAACTTTCAGGGTTTCTTTTTAAGCAGAAACAGATTTTTAGAGGCCTACTGGTAACTAAAACCATAGTAAAATGGGGGAAAAGGGTTTCCCCTATTTGATTAGAGGAGATTTTAACCTTATAGTACATGAAAATGTTGAATTTAGTGTAATTGGTTGTCGGATTTCTTCAGAATTGAAATCATTATGCCCTGGACATATTCCAAGACATCTTTTCTTTATTTTATTCTCCCTTTTTTTCTTTTCTTTTTTTTTTTTTAAGTTACAATTCAAACCAGCGTGGAACACACTATAACGTTGTAGTTGGTCATGTAATGTCACCGAAGCTGACTTCTGAATATAGACAAAGGACTTCATGTACTGGAGTGCTCCACTGGTGGAAAATTGATAGCAGCACGAGATATGCTATTACAGGCTTTTTGTTCTTCCTCCAAATTTGTGCTGACTAAAGTGCTTTTGTGCCTGCATGGGGGAAAAAATCTGTCTAGAGGAGGCTGGAAGCTTAAAACAAATGCAGCATGGAGGGCATAGATTCTTAAGCAGGACTGTGTGAATTTAGCTGGAGCTCACTAAATAACAACCCAAGTGCTTTATTTTTGTCAATTACTATTTCTTAAAAGGACATGAATCACAGGGAAAATGATCAAGAAGCAAAGAATAAAATTCACTCCAAGACCGAAAAAAAAGTAAAATGAAATAGAAGAATTAAGCAATGTTTCCTAACTCTTGTCAGTCCAGCGCGGAGTTATTGCCAGGTTTGTACACACCACAATCTATTCAAGCATTACTGAGAGATAGGAACCAGAGATGCAGTTTGAATGCCAATTAAGTGTGCACTTTCTTCCAGAGCAGCTTGAAAAAGTCAGCGTGACCATGGATATACGCCCCCTTCCTCCACCCTCCTTCTGAACATAAATAAATCAGCCAAATAGCACCAGCGCCACTGCCCCCACACTCAAACTGGAGAGAAAAGGCCAAAATAAACATTGTTAATTGTGAGCAATTCACATAACTCTCCATCAGCTGTACTGGTGGGGTGTCTCAGGGACAAGACAGTGCACAGCAAAAGCCTTTTGCTACTTGTGTGTGTTTCAGGCAACTTTGCAGATCCCTGGACAGTGGAGTTGCCCTTGGAGAGCCATGATGGCCATGATCCTTCCTTTACTGCAAACAGTGCCTTTTTGGAATTTGGGGAATGAAATCGGAGTCCTTTTCTGTTCCCATCTCAAGGCAGTCCCAAGGAACTGATTCTTCCTTGCAAGACCAGATTGGTCTGCCTTTGGTGCTCTGTTCTGTGGAGTGTTTTGTCCTCTTCCTGACCTTCTCCAATGTCACTCACTCATTTTCCTTCCCACTTCAAATTAAATGTCTTCCCTCTCTATTTCGTCCCTAGCCCAGGCAGTGTGCACTCTGTATCTCTGTACAGTACACAACCCCAGCACTGCCTGAACAAGCAAATCCCTTTTTTCCTTAAGCACAAGGCTAGGTTCTCCCTCTGACCTGACAGGGTTTGGCTTTGAATTTTCATGTGAAATGAAAGGTGCAAGGTTAGCTGGTTCCAGACAAGGTCACTTCCATGCGCAGCCGCAACAGTGGGAATGAGTAACCTCCTGCCCATCCGCAGCACTTGGTCAAATTTATCTCTAGTTTTATTGGGGAATTCTTCACCTCCACTCAAAAAAAATCGAGCTGCCATCCTGAGGGGTAACTAAATGGCAGTTACAAAACAAATGGACTAATAGTCTATTTAGCCTAGTCAGTGTGAGCGGAATATATCCTTCAAAATAAAACACTAGTGGATAGGGTATGGGAGTCCTCCAGATGGCCGAGTGGATAGCTTTCCAGGGTCAACATGAATATTTAAACAGCATTTTCTACAGTGCAAGCATTAAAGGCACAAAGTTGGAGTTGCTTGTGGTATCCATGGAACCCAGATCGTGAGCAAGGATACCCCTTTACCAAAGGAAAAGGTAAAGCAGCCAGGTTTTGTGAGCACTGAAGTATATTTGAAATACATTTATTTATTTATGTGTTTTAATCATGCAGGTTTTCAGCAATTGGGTTTCTTCATGCTGGCTTTGTACTGGCTGACAACAGCACCAGAGACTTGCCACATTTGGCATTGGTGCTGGGGAGACATCAGTGGTAGCAAAGTGTTAAAATCGGATTACAGATGGTTACAGTGGTTCCAAAGAACGGCAGTACCTTCTGGAGGGACCGGGGCAGGCTGTGCTGCAGCTTTTGCAGACTCCTTGCTTACATTGAGCTGACCCTGCTTAGCAGAGACATGCAGGACCCAGGGGCTTCATCAGTGGGGAGATTATGCAAAACAAGGCTTTTCCCAGGGTGTTTCGTACTATGTCAAGGTTTCTGCTCACTCCTTTCCTGGAAAGACACATGTGCAGGGGTAGTACTGAAATTGGGAGCTCATATTTATTACCTGAACTTTGTACCCAGGTCATTACACTCTTCTTTCCCTAACAAGCAGTGTTTTTCACTTAGAAACTCCATTTCTTTCCTGCCAGGATGTTATTCCTGCATCCCTGAGATCCTGATCCTGTGTCCCCACTCTCAACAGCCCTTTCACCAACAAGCATGTCCTTGCTGTCACCCAAAGAACCCCCTTCTGAAAATAATCCTGCTTCCATTAATTCCTCTCTTGAAAGAAAAATAGAAAAAGAGATGAGTTAGTGCTATTATGAATTCAATAACCACACACACATCCTAAAATTATACTGCCATAGTTTTCAGTCTCTGGGATGAAATCATCCAGGGGTTTACAGAATACTCAACAAGTCCATGAAAGGCCACTAGAAAAGGAAACCTACTCACTATGACCTTAAATTCCATGTGCATGGATCTCCACCTCCAATGGAGGTTAGCAAAATGAGAAAAGACTGAAATCCATTTTCCAGCTATATGCAAGGTCTGAATTCAAGCTGGTTTATTTCATAAATGAACAGCATCATTCTAAAGGTCTTGAATGCAGGTCTGGGTTTGTTGGTGTTAACCTGTATTTTGCAATGGGACCATGCCCATGTCTCAGCCCTGCCAGCCAAAGGCTTTGAGATGTTCCCAGTCCAGGTCAAAATTTTGGGTGTAAGCTACAGATCAGCAGGAGCCTGGTTGTTCTGTATCACCTTGTTGATGTTACTGTAGGAGCCAAATGATTTGAACAATGTGACTTCAAATTTCTTAAAATGTAGGTGACTAGAGTGAGCTAAGGGGAGTTGTGAGCCAGGTTTTGTCAGCACACATTAGCACTATTTACCAAAAGAAATTCGTTCATTATCTAACAGGGATCATTATAATCTACATGTTGTTTCTTTGATCTTTCAAATATTGCTTTGCTAAACAGACCTCTGGTGATTTCTTTTCTTTTTTTTTTCCCATCTGTTTTGCTGAGACTAAGCCCCACAACGTGCATTCTTTCAGTACACGGAGTGTTTTCTGTACTGTGAGGTTTATTCCAAATCTCAATGTCCAGGGTTACTGCTAGATAACCAGGAAAGAAATCTTTCTTGCTTCCTTGCTTACTTTCCTACCTTCTCCTTATAACTGTAATAAAGACATTACAAATACAGTGAATTTTAAGGGATTTTTTAAGCCAACCTCAAAAGGCTAGTTTTAAAAAAGTCAGGCCTGCTGTACATACACAGCTGGGTGTATGGCTGCATGTGTACCTGTCATCTCAGACATTTGGCACTTGGTGACACCCCTCTGATACACCGCTGCCTCCTTGTTCCAGGATGATGGAGTGATGAGGCAGGGGATTGCATCAGTTTTATCCTGGGCACTGTACCCATCCCCCCGCCTGTGTAGGGGGGCAGGGGACACAGAGAACCCCACTCAGATACCACACAATGAGTAAAAGTCTTTCTTCTTCCTCCTGAGACCCTGCTCCTACTTATATCGACTCTGCTCCTTTGCCAACGAGAAAGGAAGCCAGCAGGATTTGCTTTCAAAGCTCCATCCTTCCCTTATCCCACACTGCCCAGCTGCAGTCCCAGCACATTTCCTTTGGCTGGGGGCAAGGCAAACAGTTTTCTCCTCAACCAACAGACATCCCTTTGCTTCCTGAGCCAGCCTTGGGTGCTACTCTGTGATTGGGACCATCTTTCCTGTTCCAGACACCAGTGAGCTACATCTGGGTTAGATTTAAATCTTCCTCTTGGCCAAAATCTTTCCTGACTCAGTTATTTGAAATAACTGTTTCCATTCCAGATTCCTGCCCATCTTCCCCTTCTGTCCATGACAGAAAGTGAAAACAGAAACAGCACTAAAACACATTCTCTAAAAGTTGTCAGAAGGAGAATTAACACATTTTAGTTAGTAAATATGATTACTTGTGGGAATTGCTCCTTTGAAACCAAACCAGCAGGAGGAAGGGACTGAATTCTCCTGACTGGTGTTCAGCTGATGTGTACCTAAGTCAGGTTGTCAGTGACACCCTTTAAGTCTGTGCAAAAAACAGAGCCATAAAATAAACTAAATTGCATTCCGGATGGGCACATTCCTTTTCACTGGCTGGAAGGTGTATTACTGTGACCATAATCTTCATATAGATGTCTTGCTTAAGTATCTACTGTTTGGTAGGATAACTGAACCCAAGCCAAAAGCCTTGCAGTGCATGGTGCCAGCCTGGACTTAGGGATGAAACAGGCTGGAGTTACCTACTGAAACCTGACTTCCAAACCAGTTGTACTGCAGGCTTTGTTTCCTCACACAGAGTGGTATCACCAGTCACAGATCAATACTGGCATTAAACAAGGTCGTGTTGAGTTTCTGAAGCAGTGGCGTGTCTGGCCCAGCTTCCTTTCAGAGAGCAACACTGGAGCCAGAAGTGTGGTGGCAAGTCTTCTGTTCCAAGCAGGAAAAATGGGGAGGTGATGAAATGAGTATCCACCCGAGGCTCTGGAAAACTGGAGACAGATGATGATGCATCGTATTAGGCAGGCGCTTGCTGATGAACAAGAGCATGTATTGGATCCAGCCGAGGGGGCATTTGCTTCCCTACAGATTGCAGGAGTAGCTGGTCAGAATCATTATAACACCAGAGTCCCTATAAAAGTAACACGAAGAAAATGTTTTGGAGTGGCCACTTTTAACAAGCTGGAGGGAGCAGTTGCCTTCCTGCAAGTCTGGCACCTCCTGACCTACTTCTTAGTAGGAGCCGAAATCAAAGATCCTTTATGCTGCTGAAAGTCTGAAACTGGGAAGCCGTTCCAGCAAGGAAGAAGTCCTGAGGCACTTCTCCTTGTCCCTTATATGTTCTTTCTAGCCTTTGGCTACTCATGGAAAGAAATGCCTTTCTACTTAAACATAGTTTGACTAATTAATCTATTCCATCTGTTCCTTCCTCCCAAAATGTAACCATGACACTGAAGTTTCCGAAACAGATTTGGTTCTCATATTGATTAACAGGTCACAGAAAAACAGGAGTGCAGGGAAAGGGATGAAAGGAAATGGTGGTATTTTAGCTTGTATTTCACCCCAACCAGGTTCTGATGCTTTCATGCAGACAGTGATTTATACAGTGTGCAGGCAGTCGACAAACACCTCTGAGATCATTCATGCAACTAGATCAGGAAAGCCAATCAGTGCTGGCAGAAAGGACTCCAAAAGTGCAGTGTGTTAAAATTGGGGGCTTGTAAAGATTTAAGCACAATTAAGTCATTATTTTGGGGTTTTTTGGGTAACCTATGATTTTCCTCTTGAAGCAACTACTCAGAATCTGCTTGTCACCCACAGAGACTAGTAAATAGGGGTATAGTTTGATCATTTTCTTAAAGCATTAAAAAAGAGCCAAGTGGGTAAATTTTTAACAGTTCAAAGTGCACCTGAGCTGCTCTGACACTCACCAGCTCACGCTGCTGCAGAGCTGAGTGCAGCCCTGTGCCATGTGCAAATTTGCTTCTCACAAGTTAGCCCTGCTCGTGAAGATCAAACACCCTTTATCTGAACCGACAGCAGGTAACTGATCAAATATTACTGAGTTTGCCTTTAAATTTTAACCTGCAAGACTTACACTGCATCGTGTCGGATTTTATGTTTCGTGACACAGTGTGCCAGAACCAGATAGTACAGCACAGCATAATGCAACGTGACAGCTAAATTCAAAGGAAAAGACACTTCTCCTGCAACGATTAACCACTGTGGATACTTGGAGTGCTTTGGAGTTACGGCAGCCACCAAGGCGTTCCCATAGCAGACCTGTCAACTGCAGGGATGCCCATCTTTTTTGAAGGCTCAAAGCCAGGCTGCTGGTGCTGGTTTCCTGAACTTCAATGAGTTTGAGATGTTTGGGGTATAACAACTTTGAATGGTTTGGGTTTTGGTTTTTTTTTAATATTCTGGTGAGGTTCTCTTTTTTGGCAATAATTTGTCCATGTTATTGCTCCATCGAAAAAGTATAATATTATTATTTCCAAACTTGAAGGGAACATAGTAAAAAAATATATTCTCTAATGAGATAAGTGTGCTTGGTCCAGACTGTATGTAATTTGGATAACCTTGACTACTAACACAATAAACAATGCCATGATTTTAAGTGGGGATGAGCTGGCATGTTACAATCTCTCTGCCAAATCTAATACAAGCGCCAAGCCTTCCAGGTGTTTCATTGTGTTATCACACAGAACTAACATAATTTTTTCTTTCAGTTCTGAAGAGGTGGTCCAAAATGTTTAAACTACAGTAGTTGCAACATGTCAAAGAGGGAATTTATTATCTCAGCCCCAATAGGTCTTAATAAGCCTTACACAACTGTTTAGGCATTTATTCTATTAACGGCTGTTCATTCCAGTGGCTTCACCTGAATATTCATGATCTTACTATTCCCAGTGCTTCAGTGTAGCAGCTGTTTGAAATCCACAGCAAATGTTCAAGAGAGTTCCACAAATATAAACACCCTCACAGCTGAATGTTTGGGGCCTGTGCATCGCAGAGGAGAGACATGAAACATTTATGTGGAGTGATTTTTGGAGGACGGCATTTACAAAGCTTAAATAGTCCTCGCACATTTGGGAGCACTTCAGTGTGATTGGGACATTACCATGGAGGACAAAGAGTCTGGAAGAGTCCACATCCCACAAAGATGTTACGCTCGCCTCTGTGCAATAATTCAGTGTAACGGATGATTCCTGCTAAATTCCAGATTTGGAATCAAACCTAGGCAACTGGAATCAATGGTGGGGTCTTCTGGGTTTTTTTTCTTGCTTCATCAACATGGGATTGAATGAGGATGGAAATGGCATGCACAGAAGGGAGGGACCACAAAAGTAAAAAGAAGCAAAGTGCTCAATTAAATTAGTTAAACTAAACACAGAAGGAAACAGGTCATTATACAATAAATCCTAAAAATGTTGAAATCACCCTCGTTCATGTAGGAAATGAGTGTCTAACTCCAGTCTCTACTTATGTAAACCATTTGTCTCATATTAAGTAGAAAACAGGTTATGATGGAGTCTAACCAGACAAGACACTTTAATTAGCAGGCACATGGAGGACATAAAGAATTCAAG
This sequence comes from Neopelma chrysocephalum, assembly GCF_003984885.1. Taxonomy (NCBI): domain Eukaryota; kingdom Metazoa; phylum Chordata; class Aves; order Passeriformes; family Pipridae; genus Neopelma; species Neopelma chrysocephalum. The sequence goes on from NW_020897760.1 coordinate 300,341, forward strand.
CTCTCTCAGAGGAGTGGGGATGGGAAGCGAGTGCTCTACCTGTGGTTCCATCTGTTCCGCCACTGTCCATGTTGCTGGTGTCTAGAAATTGTCACGGGCTCAGGATTATTTAGGAAGAAATTCTTTAATGTGAGAATGCAGGGGCATTGACACAGGTTGCCCAGAGAAGCTGTGGCTGCCCCATCCTGGGAAGTGTCCAAGGCCAAGGTGGATTCTCATGGCAGGTGGGGAACTAGACGAGCATTAAGGTCCCTTCCAACCCAAATTCTATGATTTTTTGATTATTGGTCCTTGCTGAAATTAATGGGGACATTTAGCCCATTTGTCAAAGGACAGGTGCTCTCCTGCAGAAAAGTGGTTTGAGGGCATGAGAGGATGCTTTGCTCTGAGAATAAGGAGCAGGGCAGTGGGATCAGCTGGCACTGGGATTAGAGTTTGGCATTGTTGCTGTCTACATTAAGGACTTGGACAGGAAGGAGCAATAGCTGTGCTGTTTCAGGGCATGGTCCCCAGACCTGCTAGAAGAAGATTTCTGCCCTGGTTCATAGATTTCTGTAGTTGTGAGATCTCTGATGCTGGGGCTGGTTTTCACCACAAAAATTGGCAAGTGAGACTGAAACAGAAGAGCAGGACCATCTCCTAACAATGGCTTAAAAACTTTACCTCTTTGGTTCGTGATGTGGGTCTGCATTTCCTTTCCAGAGACTTTCCTACTTAAATTGAGATCCGATGCCCTTCCAATGGAAGAGGGAGAACAGGAAAATAGAAACTGGAAACACAACAGGCAGAACTGCTTCCCATTGCCTGAACTGCTCAAATAAGAAATTTTAGAGCAACTCCGGCTGGCCATTTTTCCCTGGACCTGTTTTAATACATCGACAGATTTGACATGACAGCAACACTGAGTTACAGTTAATTAAATAGTTAAATTGTAGTTACAGTTAATTAAATAGTTAAACTATAGTCAAATTACAATAAATGTCAGTCTAGATATTGCAAATATATACACACACATACATATGTGTTGTATATGCAAACTGGTTAAGATCTGTTGAAAACACCCATATTTAGCTTTTGTAGAATTCAGAGAAAAGGAACATCCTTTCAGAGCCTGTGCCACCACACTGGTCTGACAAAAAATAGAGTTCTAGTGTTTAAAAGAAACCTTACAACAGCCACGGGATTTTCAGTAATATACTGGGGGAGGCATTGTTCATATACAGACCTGATCTCTGTGAACAGTAACGGTTCCAGGCTAATAATGAAATAATCCATTTTTAGTAGATGAAAGAAGGGGGATCAGAAAAGTAACTCGATCTGAGGGTAATAATGGTGCCAAAAGCTTATAATGGAAAATATCTGAAGAATCCGAGACTCTCTTTGAGAGATATGAATGATTTCTTTTTTCTTGCGAAAAGTGTACAAAGAACTTGAGAAGAAGTGCCTGAGTGAATTTTATGAGAAAAAGCTCTGTTTGGGGGAGAAAGGGGCAGTGTCAGGTTGCAGCCCAAACACAGCCCAGCCTTACGTAACAGGAGGCACAGCTGAAAGATGCTCTGACGCCTGCACTTGATGCACTTGCACTTTGACTTTTTTCTTTCTCCTTCTCCTCTCATTTCCTGCTCTCCCAAAACCGAAGTTTATAAATCAGCAGGAAAAGTCCCTGCATCCAATTTTCCGTCTATTAACATGCTCTGTGATTCATACTCTAATGATCTTTCAGCAGGAAGAAAATATGGGGTAAAATCACTAAAATTAATGGGACACTTGCTGTTTATTTCAACACGGTCAGGGTTTTGCCATTCCTGCCCAAATCCTTTGATTGGGCAGTCAAACTAAATTTCATACAGATACATCAAACTGGCGTGCAATGCTCGGCTTAGCTCACTAGTGCAAACAATCCTTACTCAGACAACCAGCCCTAATAACATCCCAGAGCCTCTCTGCTGAGGAAGGTTTGCAGGAGCCACCCCTCCATCTGTGGAAGTTTTGAGACTGCAGCTCTCATCGTTGCTGTCCTGTGGCTTTTTTCCTTGACTTCTTCACATAAAACAGGTTCAGGATGAATCAAAGCAAAACCAAGACAGATTTAAATATTTTTATGTTTAGACCTTCCAAATACAGGCATGAAAAGGAGAGTGCAAACAGGGTTCACCCAGCTCTGAGTGTGCAGCTCTCCAAATGTGCCTCTGTACAGGGTGGGCTCATAGGACAGGACGTGTGGCTCCGGAAGAGCCCAGGGGACAGCAGTATTGAATTCTGAAACACAGTGAGGATTTATCCAGAACTAATGTTCTTGTACAATAGTATTCTTGGAAGTTTTTACAGGTCATCAGCCTGCCTATCCGTGTTTTAGATTTGGGGAGGATGAGGTACCAAGGGAAATACTGCCCATGGTTACACAGCAGTTCTGTGCTCAGTGTGCTCTCAGCAACACTGTGCTGTATGTCTATATGAGGCAGGAATGGCAATGAGAAGGAATAATTAGGAAGGTGAGTTTAGGGCAGGTGTAATGGCCCTCTTGGCCATTTTCTCTATTAAAATCCCTTTGTTTTCTGCAGTTTCATTCATTGCATTGCAGGCACTGGCATAACATCTACCTCCCTCTCAGTCATCCCAGGCATGTGTATACTGGGTACCAGCAAGTAAATAATGAAATTGGGAGAATTTCTCTGGCACAATAATTTAAAGTGTATTGCAAAATTCAGCCTTTTTCTCTCTCTCTCGTTCACACGGAAACCTCCCTACTCTGTGTGTGTGAGTGCGTGTGTAATGCAGATAAATCATTGGGTTTCAATGACTACTGGGCTGAGATTGAAATAAGAAATAGCTTGTTGATTACTAAGGCGATTAAAAGGATCATCTTATTGATTCCCACCCAGCCAGGCACAGACCTCAGTAATGAACATCGACTGGTTTAATAAGGGAAAAGGCAAGATTTACTGGACGCATGTGCTTTTCATTAGAGTGAGCTGAAAGGAAATAAAAAATGCTGACCTACCCAGTCATGGGCCACTGTGCCTCTTACTCTTACGAGTGCAGCTAGTACAGGAAGGTAATAGAAAGCAGTATGTGACTGCACAGGGGCAATACTAATAAAATTATTGAAACTAAAGTACCAGAAATTAAATTATTTTCTTCCATCTTTCCCTCTTTTTGTACTGATTTCCATTCCCCTTCCTTAGAGCACAAGAATTTGGATGTCCATTAAAAATGAAAGCTGACTATGTGTTTGAAAATCAGAGGCAAGTTCTCCTCCCTTGTAGATCTGTTGGGAGATATGAGATGCCTATAAGTAGCTCATCCATCTGGGTTCATAGTAGGAGCAAATGATTATCTAAAAGATAAGCCTGAGGTTAAAAAGGCATCAGTGTGGACGTTTGTGTCATACAGGAATTCAGACATTGGTCCTATTTGTTCTTGTAACGATCAATTGCTCTCTGAATGTCTCCTTCAGAAAGACTTTCATTTCTCAGTTTCTGGTAGAACTGCAGGTACTTGGTAAAGGGGATGGGCAAATTTTTCTTCCTAACTATCAACGGCAATGGTTGATTTTACAAGAATACAAATAACCATATTTTCACATGTGTTAATCATACCTCAGAAAATTTACACCCCTGTCAGAGAACTCATACTTGAACCTAACTCCTACACTGATGTGTAACCTCCTCAAAATCCGAGGCAGGGAGGTCAGTAGAGTACAGGATCCAGGCTGTGCAGCAAAGACCTTGTTTCTGGAAGAGAGGAAGCAGGTCCCTGAGGATTAGAGACGACGTGGGCTGCTGAGGGAGACTTTCAAATAAACATCCCTTCACATCACCCCCTGATTCACAGAACCCACAGTGCTGCTGAATCACAGGGATTTTTACAAATAATCAAATACCTTGCATATCACTTATATGAAACATGATGTTCTTACTTTAGCCCCAAGGAGAGTATTCCTTTCTAAAACAGCACAATGTGTGTTTTCTTTGCCTGCTTACACAGTGAATGATGAGGAAATGACAAAATTTAGTATTGTGACCACTTTTTTTCTGCATGAGGAGTGCAGGTTTCCTGAAGCATTTAAAACCAGAGGGGCCAAAGTCTGCTTAGATGTGCAAAGTCTGCAAATCCAAAGTACCTCCACTAACTCTAATGGTAATACACAAGATCTGTCACTGTGTCCCATTTTAAGGAAAGAAAGGACAGACCTTGTTAGTAAATGAATTTTCCTTTAACTTGAAGAATCAGTACAATATTCACAACTACATCTGTTCCTTTGTGAGGGAGTCCCTGTCACTGTGTCCTTTTGACATCACAAGAACTTGGTTGATCTTCTTTCAGTTTAATTTCTCTTTAGTGCCATTAATGACTGTGGGATGGTACTGAGACCACTTCATTAGTGTAAGTCCCTTCCTCCCCATGCGACTTACTGGAGCAGTTTTCTCTGCTCAGTCGTCTTGTGCACCTTGTGAGCTCAGCTTTTGCCTTCAGGGATCACAGGCAGAATCCCAGGCTGGTTTAGGTTTTACTTGACTTGGCGCAGTAATCAGCAGCCCGTTAGGACTGGGGTGCAAGGCATTTCTTTCTCTCTCAGCTGAAAGCCTTGGGGTAACAGCTCAGCAGGAGTTTGGAGAATTAGCCTCCTAATGAACCAAGATGCTGATAAGCAATATCCTGCCTCCAGGCATATGCTCCCATCTCCCAGGAACTGCTGAGCTCCAAATTCAGCAAGAACCAGTGACACTGACATGACATTCAGGTGAGAGAGGCCACCACTGAGGGCATGAAATATGCCTCATAAGTGATATCTCATTGGGAGCTGAGAGCCCTTGCCCTGCAGGGACATGTCTCTCAGGCCATCCTGGTGCCTGGCCTGGAGCCAGCTCTGCCATGTGCCACTCAAACCTGAGAGTATCCAGTCCCAGTGCAGTCCCCATAACCCACAGCTCTGAAGGCGGCACCTCCAAGCTCAGTTTCTCTCTCAGTTCCACTGTGTCCCCACTACTGCCCAAGACAGGTTTGGTTAAATGGCTGCAGCACAGGATGAACCAGTGGCATGAAAAGTTGTTTCAAGACCTGTGAAATGCTACCTACACAGGAAGCTTTTGAGGTGCTAACATTAAACAACTCCGAGTGCTCTGAAGCCCTTTGTGAGCACCTTTGTCCCTGCTTATGAGTGTCCTATTTGAATCAAACTCAGAATAGTTGAGTCAGAAATAAAATGCAGCTGAAGGGCTCCAGAAGCACTGAATAGGATTTCAACCCAGAAGAAATGGCTGAGCTTCCAATCACACCAACCATCTGTCTGGTGCCACTGGCCAAAACCTATCAGAGCCCTGCCAGAAGGGGCGGGGGACTCTCACCTTGAGTCCTACCACATTCATCCCTTTCCCGGAAACCTAAGGTGGCATTTCCATCCCTGGATACAAACTAGTGATTTAAGAAATGTTGCATATTATTCTGTAGACTAGAAAAGAAACCTGCATTGTTCAGGCAGACCTTTTCCTAGAGCTGATTTCCCTCCTCTGCATGCTTCCACCCAAGAGGTACTGGCAGTCAGAGCTTCCCCTTCCAAAGCTGGCAGTGCCAGCTTCCAGCTGAGGTCAGAGTTAAGGTTTGTTCCTCTTGCCAGAGGAATCTGGGCATATTTTAGATTTCTTGGATGCTGGAAATGCAAAGGAGTTTCTTGTGGAGGCTGTTTCTTGGTGTGATCGCTTGCTATAATGTGTGGGCACAAAGGGGTGTCCAAAGCTCTCCTTAGCCAAATATTTCCCTGCATTTTAAGATTTGCATGGGTGGGTTTTGTACTTAAGCAGCCTTTAATGTATTCAAAAAAAGGTTTGGTTGGTGGCTTACATAATCGTGTTGAATCTGACCCAGACGTGTTGTCACAGCACTGCTGTCAGAGAGAGAGTGAGCTGTCAGATTGAAGTATTCACTAGTAATGTAGGTTATTGGGCCCCTTCATTCCACAGTGCACCCAGCAGAAAGGCAGGAGTGGCAGGAGCTGGAATTACCAGGTTCTGCAGCAGGGTTTAATCTTGTCAAATCACTGCCTGATAATTTTCAGGTAAACTTCATTCTGTTTCAGGACCAGCTTCCAGCTGATTGATTTTTTAACTCTTCTTCATCTGAATCATGGTTACAGGGTTGTAACTTCACCTATAGGTCTAAAATTCTAAGAATTTACTGGAAATATGCCCAAGTAGGAAGTAAAAGGCTTAAAGGACTTAGGTTGTCTGCAGTCAGCCTTAACAACATAGAGTACTACACCATCAGGCACCATTATTACATCGTTGATCTCTAATTAAAACCTTAAATATCAGAGACCATATAAAGGGCTGACCTTTTGCACTCAGAAAAGACTCATTGTATTTTGTTTTCCAAAGATACATGAGGTATCTTTAAAGATGTAACCTTGCTTGTTCCAGGACACTTTTTAGAAAGGTTCTGCTGTGGTCGTTGATAGGAGGAACAATAAAAAAACATTTTATACTAAGTAACAGCAGTTACATATATTTGAAAACATTTTACTGTATATTTCTTAGCTATTCAAGCTTGAATTTTTATTATGTACCTTCTCATTTTTTAAATCAATTTCGGTATCAGAGACCAAGAATGCTAACATTGTGTTGGAGAGTATTATTTCTTAGTCAAAGAATGTAATGACTTTCCATGGATAAATCTTGCACTTGCCATGTGTAGATTTTTTCCATAACACGGTGATCCTACAGTGTTGTGACTGCTTGACACAATATATCACATAATATATCTGCTATCGGGATTCTCATTACAGAGGGAGAGACAAGTGAGATTGGAAAGTGAGAGCAGAACCCTTCAGATCAAAGTAAGAGGGAAAGTGGTTAGAAGTAAAAAAAGACTATGTGGAAAAGCCATGTTATCAGGACCTTGAATACTCCCCAGGTTCAAGTGACACAGGTAGAAAAACGGCTTAATTTCTGCCCTACCAAAAGACAAGAGTCTTTTGATCAGAGGAGAGGGAGGTTAGGAAAGGAAGTTAGTTTGTTGGGAAGACAAGGCATCTGTGGAAGATATCAATCTGAACCAAAAAAACGTGTTTGTATCCTTGGCTGAGCAATGTCTGCAGTCTCGGTTCCCCAGGGCTCACGCTGTGGTCCCGCGCTCCCGACTGCTCTGACTGCATTTTATGTTCCCTGCGCCAACTCCAGGGCAGCTCGTGTCCTGTCCTGGGGCTGGGGGCTCTCTCCCTTTACACACATCACAAACACTGGATGTTTTTAACAGTTTAGTTAAGCCAAAACTCTTCATCTGAAGCTTCATCCACAGGGATGGCTCCGACAGTTTCACAAAAGGCAGAGAAAGGGTCCCAAGCTTCTCACCACCAGAGTGTTGTACAGGCTCCAGGAGGTCCCTGATAGCCATCAGTTCTGCTTTGTGTTTGTACACACACATCTGTCTGAGCTTTGTTTCAGTTTGGTACTACTTCTATTTCTGATAGATGAGGAATCTAACCCTGCCTATAACAATGGGCTTGATTGCTTAATTGTGCTTTGTGTTGGGTTTGCTTGCACGCAACTGAGTTCACAGGAATTCAACATGTGCTCCAATATCTCCTTCTTCTGCACAGAAGGAATAAAAGAAACTTTGCCTAAGCCATTCATTGTTCTCTCTTTGCTGTGTTTGCTGTAGTCTTCGGCCTGGGCACCACCAAAGCTCATTTTGCTGCCCCAGCTGTACAGTTTGACTTAGAGGATGGAGAAAGATGAGGCACCAGCTTCACTCCAGTTTTCTTCTCTGAAGTTGCCCCAGCTCACACCACTCAGTATCTCACTGTCATGATATCTGCTTTGAATTATTCCAGGTACTATATGCAGATACTGGTCCTCACTTAGTACATTCAAGTTCATTCTTTGAGTTAAATACTTCAGGGCAGAACTGTGTTTAAATGGTTGAGGCTAGTTGTATCTGATAATTGACTGGGAACTGAACAGTCTCTGCTAAGACTTGACTTCCTTGAGCAGTGGTGTGTTCTGTCACAGAAAAAAAATTTGCCAAAGCCGAAACTTAGTGCCATTTGCAGGGCAGGACGTGGAATAGGCCAGAGCCCAGTGTGGATCAGATCTCTTGCCCTGGGCAGTGTCTGAGCACAGCAGCTCTTCACTGAAGCTGGAGCAGGCTGGAGTAGCTGCCACCAGCTGCAGTGCTATTAATGTACAGGGACCACACCAGTGTGCACTCACTATCTTTGTGACATTACCAAAGAGAAAAAAAAATAAGAAGGAAAGAGAGGCTATAAATCCCCTAAACTGGGGAAGATAAATTTGTGTGAAAAGTCATGAGAAGCCTGACAGGAAAGAGTTACTTTATACCATTTAGTGGTGAGGAAAAACAGCCTTAGGTTTTCTATTGTCTGCAGGTTTTTCTCTGTGAGAACAGAAGGTTGGGCACAAGGTGAACTGTCAGGAGGAAAAATCGAGGGAATCATAGAGAAGATGGGCCTTGTACATAATTGATCTGACAGAGTGCTGCCCACTCCATCATTGTGGCTGAAATATGCTCGGCCTCCTGTGCAATAATGCATGCGAGTTTAGCAGCGCAAGACTTGGTCTATTAGGGAGTTTGTTTAATCAGGAATGCTCCCGTCCCTGCCAGTGCTCAGCATCGCTTGCACAACACAAAATCTGCTCTCTGACTGGAAGAGAAAATTCTGCTGTGCTCGACACTTTCAGCTGCAGACATAAAAGCAGAAAGTGACTTTGAGTAAAATCAGGAGCTATTGGAAGTAAGAGCAACATCTCTAATGCCTTCAACAGGGCCAGTACTATGCTTTGTACCCTGAAGAATTCCCTCACTGTTCCTCCCCAGCAGATTTCTCTTTCCCTTTTTGATCCTTTTGGCAGAAAGCATTATCCTCTCATTGAATTGTCTCACAACTGTCCCAGCAATACAGAAAATCGGAAGCTCTGTGGTCCTTTATAACTAGTTGTAAGTGGCTTTCATGTGAGGGGCAAAAGATCCCTGAGGACTGGGGATTTCAAACCTGGAGTGTTATTACAGCCACTAAATATCATGGCTTTGCTACTACAAGATAAAGAGGCAAAGCTTAAAAGATGAAGATACACCACACTTTGTGAGTTCTGATAAAAGCTGACGATAGCGTTTTGAAGACTCTGGGTGGTCCAAGCCTGCAGACCTTTTTGGGAAGCCGCTGTCCTGCCTTGCTTTGAGCCAAACCTCGACAAGTGGGCAAGTCCTGCAAAGTGCCAGCAGTTCTTTGTGAGCAGAGAGCTCCTGGACCCCGAAGAGCTCAGTGGAACTCAGCTCTGCACCAGCTCAGGCTGCAGAGGAGACACAGATGCCACTGACTGTTCTCAAAAATACAGAGCTCAAGAACTATGGAGGGAACATGGACATTTCCCTGCGCTGTGACCTATGTCACCTCCTGCTAAGGGAACAGAGGGAGTGCTGGATGTTCTCACAGCCCATCCTGTGGTGGATAAATCAAGCCAGAAAGAAAGACAGGAACATTGCAGCAGGGTCATCACAAGCAATTTTCTAAAAACCGTGCTGACATCACCAGAAATTTTATTTAAATCCTTACTATTTCCAGCTAAAAAATCCATCATCATTATGAGAATTACTTGTATCAGACCCCAGAATAATCTTTTCAGAAAGGATCACTCCTGATGTTTAAACTGATTGTGATTTATTTTACCTTTTAGGTTTTCCCTCTGGCTACTGTAGGCAAGAGCCGCAGTTGCCAACTCCGAACTCAGTAATTTTGCCTAAAAACATTTGACAAAAAAGGGGTTAAAGATTTCTATGCAGGGTGAAGCAATCAGGAATTAGTGCTCCAGAGTGTAGAACATTCCCTTTTACAGTAGGTGGTGTTCTTGTTACACTTTCATACATGCCAGGCTAATTAACTGTCTTAAAGACCACATCATTAAATTATTTCCCCTGCTTAAAACACTGCAATGTTTAATGTACCCCAGCAATTCAATTATGTTTAAAACAATAACCTAAGGACGAAATAGTACGGGCTGGCATTTAGAGGAAATTTCACGCTTTACCTCAAACGCAGGTAAAACACGAGCAAAAATTGAATTTGAATTCCAAAACAGCTGTTTGAGCAAAAAAAAAAAATCTTCCACAAAAACTTGTAAATGAAGCTAGTTATTGTAGTCTGGATGACTGATTTTGCCTTTACTCTCTTTTGTAAAAGTTCTTTCAAAGCCTTTAAAGAGCTTTATTTTTCCCTTAATCCTTGTTAAGGTCTCCTTGTTTCATCTTAGGATATATTTCTATTTTTTTTTTTGTTGCTTTACCTTCATTCCCCATTGCGATTTCTCTTGTTTTAAGAAAAAACCATGAGATTTAGTTAAGTATAGCATCCTGGAGGGGGAGGGGGAAGGTCTTGACGGTGTATTTCAGACATAGGAAATACCTACGCAGAGGTCTCTGTTACACACCTAATCAAACCATCTCACGTTAATTCATGAGAAGACAAGTGGGCTGCGTTCTGGCTCCGCCACCTTCCACATCAGCATCACTTCCAGGCACCAGCAATGTATCTCAGTGTGGCAGAATGAGTGCAGGGAGAGCACAGAGCCCCACACGAAGGACACTGCTTTGGTTGTGCCTCAGTCCTTGTCAGCAGGAGTGCAGGGAATGTCCTCTGAGCCATGGAGAGGGAGCTGTGCTGTCAAGGGTAGGAGCAGCTCCCACATCAGAGGCTTATGTCATTCTGGACCTATGTAAAAACAGGACTAAAAAGGACCAGAAGAGTATTTTGGAGCACACCTGAGTCCAAAAACCATACATCAGTCTCTCTTCTACCATCTTTGCATGGTGTTTAAGAAATACTGATCTCTGACGTCAAGCTTAAAAACACTTAAAAGCCTTGTTGATAGTTGGTGTAGAAGGCTGTGTTCTACAACAGGTATTTTAACTACTCAAATCAGTATTTAAAATCTTACTAGTCACCCTTCAGGTCAAGATACAGATCTTGTAGTTAGAGATAGGATAGGACCCAGTTAAAATGCAAATCATCAACCCAATAATTTGAATTGAGTTCATCTTCATCTCCTTTCCTTTCAACAGGAATGCCAGTCATCTGAATAGCTTTGGTACCTCTCCATATGAGGGAGATGCTGCTTCCTTCCCAAAACTTATCCCACTTTCTAAAGCCTTGTGCCAAGCCATATGAGAGTAAACATGATCTCATAGACAAAACCTGCCGAAGCCTAACTCAGGTAATAAACCACAAGAAGGACATGTGGGAGCCACACCCACATAGAGAAACCACAACTCAGAGTTGTTCCTTACAGTGACTAGAAGTGTAGCTCTCATTTGAAAAAAATGCTTGTATCCAGCACGTGACAGTTTTCCTTTTGAATGAGAAAAGTCAGGTCAGGTGACTTGCTGCCGTGTCATCTGCCATGTGACAGAAAATGCACTCAGCACCTGGCTGTGCAATCCCTCTTCCCTGTGTGACACCATTACACATGGGGAGATATGTCATTGTTGTGTAAGGGAGTGTGGCACTGCTGTGGTCTTGTGGTGAAGACCTCAGGTGATGTAAGGTGGAAAAATGGGGTCTGCAAGCAAGTTGGGGCCACGAAAAAATTCATCGTCTTCTCAAACTTGATGATCTTTCCTGGTGGGCTGAATCCAGCCTTTAGGGAATAAACCAACTATTCATAAGCTAAGAGAAATGAAAGGGAACTGCAATGTCTACAGGAGCCTCTGAGTTTAGGAATTTAGTATGGAAGCATCAAGTTGTTCCCAATGTAACTGACAGTGTATCACTGAAGCCTAGAACCTCACCAGGGAGAAAACCTTTTCAGATTTTAAAGGTCTAAAATTAGAATGTATTTAGAGGCAGAGTTTTGGTTGATTTCAATTATAAGGAATTCCCTCACCATGAGGGAAGAGCATATGCACAGGCAATTTCTACTGAGCAGTGGCTGCAAATCCCACAGGGACTTGCTCGTATGGCCAATGTTGGCAGAGGGAGCTGCTTTTTCAGCAGCTTGGTGGGGGTGAATGTTCTCCTCATGCAGGTCTGTAAGGAGGCCTATGATCCAGCTGGATACCGATACTTGGATACTCTTTAAATATTTTCAAGCACTTCCCCACACTTCCAGAGAAGCTGAGCAGAGAAAGAGCCCCATCCTACTTCTCCCAACCCTGGCTGCCTGTTCCAGTCCTGCTTTGCCATCCCTCCCCCTTCACAGATTTTCAGTGAACCCAGCTAAGGAAATGGCCTGTCAGAAAAAACAGGCATTTCTTCTTTAAACCAGGTCAGTTTTCACTGAGATCAGTTTTCTGATCTCTCACTGCATGGTCAGAGAAACACCTGTGCTGACACAGGGGGAGGGAGTGCAAATAACCATCTGGAGAGCACGGGGGGACAGGAAACCCATTTTGGTTGCAGAACAGGCTCCTGCCAGCTTAACTAGGCATGGACTGGTGGCGTTAATCAAGACCTTGAAACAAGCCTCAAGGCAAACATAGCATGGCATCCAAGGGATTAACCACAGGATGAAATACATTGCTGACCATATGATGACCCAGAAGTCCTTAAAACATGCACATCTACACTGAGATGCCTCAATGCTGAGCTAAGGATGTCATCAATTGTATTGGGAGCTGAAGGGAAAATTCCAATTATGTGATGGTTTGAAATTAGTAGGTCTTAGATGTGTTAATTCACAGTAACGAAGCCAGAACAGAAATATATATTTGGAACATCAATAGGTACCTGTGTGGTTTCTAAAACATGTAGAACATAATCCCTTTGGACCCTGCTTCAACTTGTGCAAAAGGTTTGGGATAAGCTCCTCGTCTGGGTGAATTTAGCAGGGAAGTACAAATATACGTAACCATCCTGACTCCACTTAAAGCCCAGGCACATCCATGTTGTATATTCTGTTGTCTCATCTTGCATTTGCTTTCTCCTTTTGCATTATTCTTCACAATTTTAAATTGGTTTTGACACATTTATTTTCCATATATGTCCCTATGATTTATTTAGCATTTTATTCCAATTTTTATGCCATCATATACTTAGACAAATCTTTTTTTTACCTTCAGTTTCTGCATCTGTTTTACAAATAAATTGCAAATGTCAAGATCATTTCCTTTCTCAAGCATTTCCTAAACCCTAACCAGCTCAACAAGTTGCATGAAACATAAAACATACAGCAGGAACTTAAAACACAGGAATGCATATAACAATCTCTCTTTTTTCCTAATGCAGTTATGCTTATTTAAGGCATTGATTCCCTTGAAGCAGTCAATAAAATACTTCAGGTAGTAAAATATACCCTGACAGTAATATATTCCATTCAATACTTCTCCCTTTCCTTGTTGAAGACTCTAGTCATTAGAAAAGTGAAGATCATGATTGTTATATATGTTTAAATGGTATCTCAAGATCTCAGTTAGGCCCTGGTCTGCTCTTGACCCAGGCATTATAGATTTGGACCATCCATAATGTGGATATTACTCAGAATGACTCAAACACTCACTTTTTCAGGAAAGAATTTGCTGCACTGATTTCAGCCTCTCAGTTTTAGAACTTAGCTGAACATCCAAAATGAGATTTTAGAGCTTTGAGAACCAGTCTCTTAAAAAGGCTGTTATGAAATCCCTTTAAATAAGAGCAAAGCCCACTGAATTCTAGAAAGTAATTTCTCCAGAAAGAAACTATAGCCTGTATGGGAAGGGAAGCTCAGTACATCAGGCTCTGCCTATTCCTGGATACCCATCTGCAATTAAAGGGCATCACAGCAGCAATATTTTTGATTAAAGATAAATCCTGCCACTGGCAAACACAACCACGATTCACCCAACTTGATGAATTTTGGCTTTTTTGCTTCTGCTCTTGTCCCCTTAAAACCTGCACAGGAATCCCTGAGAAACACTGGTCTGAACCAAACTTATCCATAGAGGCAATGGAAAAATGTCCCTCAATTTGTGTGGGTGTCACCCCTGAATGTCCTTTTCTCTCAGGACCAGCATCACCACCAGGAGCTGAGGGCATGGCACTCCACAGGGCCTAACGCTGTGCTACGAAAGCCTGGTGTGACTAAGATCAGCTGTGCTTTATTTGAGTTGCACATTTGAAGTTGCTACAAATACAGTGGACTGTTTAGTGCAGAAAATAGGTTTGCTTGGATTAGAAATGGCAGTAAATCCAACATATACATTGTTTGCTACTAACTAAACAAGTGTCTCAGTTTCATGTCTGACTTGAACCTATAGCAGAATATAGCAGAAGGTTACAATAGTTTTGCAACACTTATTTTATTTTAGATGCATATGAGAGAGATGTAAGGAGGTGCTGAACACCCCCATTCCTAATTTGCAGTTATAATTATTTTGCAAGAAACATAGTTCTGCAAAGACCTCTTTGAGCTACAGAGCTGGAGACCAGAATTTTTCTTCTTTATGTGCACTAAAGGTGTTAGTAGAGATGGAGCAGGGATCCCACACTGACCTAATCAATCACCTCCACCTCATACCTGCCAGAAAGGTTCCAGTGTTGGAAGGGCCTCCTTTTCCGCCTAGGAGCCTTTGGCTTCTCCATTGTCACTTCCACATAGGACCAGAATTACAGCTTTGAAACAAACAGAGGCAAGAATCTCCTTAAAGTCCTGAGTCATTTCTTGCTCTTCTCTAAACCACCATCGCCTGGGAAAAATTCATCATAAATAACCTGTGTCTGCTTTCCTCTGGAATCAGCAAGGTACAAGGCCACATATCCCAGCAAAGTGCACTGGGCCTTGCAGTGAATTTCCAGCAGCAAATATACAAAGCTAAATTAAAATTAAGAATGGCAAACTTGTATATGGAGCAAATAACACTTAATCAGAAAGCAAGCCCTAAAATTTTATTTTCTGCCTCCTTTGCTTCTGTGAGCCCCCAGTTCCTGCTATGTGCTGTCACCTCCTTTCCAAAGGGAAGATCATAGCCTCAGTCTTTCAAAGAGCAGGAAGGATTTCCTTTGCTCTCCCAATGATGGCCGCTGGGTGAGTGTGCCGTGCAAGTTAAACAGCCCTGTCACTTAGCGAGCTCAGCAAAACCATGTTCTCCTAACAATCCTGTCTCAGCCAATTCATGCAGCATCGTCCAGAGGGTTTGGCTGCTATTTGTCATTGCCTCCAGGAAGGGAGGGAATGGAGACAACTGCTACTGGAGATCTGAGTACAACTTATCATTGTGCTACTCCAGTTAGAAACAAGTGTTGCTCTGCTGACTTCTTTGGAAGAAGAAGATTCTTCTTCAGAGGGTTAAAATATCTCAATAACCTTATGTTAGTGAAAAATTGACAGTTCTGTTGTATATTAAAAGATTTTCTATTGCAGGGACCAGACAGAGCTGCTGTTTAGGCGAGGCAGTAAGTGAGAGAAGTCCTTGTGGTGCAGGAGGGCTTGGTGGTCTGGCAGCTAGGCAGGAGCACAAGGGGGAGAGACCAGCCTGTTCTGTGAACCCCATTATAGAGAACGTTGACAGCAAATCCACTAGTCATTGTAAGGAATAAATAAGCAGATATGTGTATCCACATACATCTTTTGTTCCAAAACTTCAGGTACCAGAATTTCCACAATTTTGTTTCAAATCACAACTACTGCAAAAAACAGTCAGAATATTGTGTGTTAAATTAATCTGGTAATTAACTCATAACCTGCTCCTTTGTCACTGGGCATACTGAGCATATCCAAGGGAGCTGGGGCATTGCTAGAAAATGTTTGAGATAGAAATTCCTATGCCTCTTGTAGTCTTTGTAACTCCTTTGCGGGCCAATTTACTGCACTCTGTGTCACAGAAACATGACGCTGTGCTTTAGCAGTGCCAGCAGATTGCGTTACCCTGCCTGACTGTACCCAAGTCACACATTTCTCTCTGCCTGCAGTCCCAGAGGTCACGGCTAAGGTCAGGAGAGAACAAAAACGATGCTTTGTGATCCAGAATTTAGACAGTTATCAACTCATAAATCTTGGTCAGACTGTAACGACAAAGCATGGGACAGTTCAGTACACACACACACACACACATACACAGATGTCTTCAGGGAAAAAAAAGGCAAAACTATGGATCAGACAAAAATTACTGAATTTAGCGTGTGGCAAACCAGACATGCCTTCCTCAGCTATTTTTATTTTTCTGTTTTTCTCTCCTCTCTTTCTGCATTTCTAGGTGGGAATAGAAGACCGTGTCACCACTTCGAAGTATTTATAGCAGTTAGCTAAGGAGTAATGATCATAAGCAGAATCACTTAAAGAACAACATTGAAATGTTTTTCATACTGAAAATAAATGACTCACTCCTTTGTATTTGGCAGCTTGAAATGGGACCTCTTTCCTTAATGACATTCCTCCTTTGCGGCGTGCTTATAGTCATTTGCTGTTGTTCATTTGTTTGTAGTACCAGTAATCCTTGGCACTTACAGTCTGTACTGCCTTTTAATTCAAAGACTTTATGAACACTGATTATTTAAACTGAACAGTCTCCTTAGGAGGTTAGTGGTTATACCAGTGTTTCAGATCAGAAAACTGAGAGGGGTTAGGGCTCCTACACAAAAACACCCAACCCTGCTGCAAGTCACAAGTGAATTCCATAGATTGGTACCACTTGAGACAAAGCTGGTTAGCAAAGAAATATTGGGAATTTTGTCCCTGGTTTGCCTTTGCACACTTATCCTCGAATAGGAGGCGAGAAGACTTTGGGGTGACCTAATTGTGGCCTTCCAGTACCTGAAGGGAGCCGACAAGAAAGATGGAGAGAGACTTTTTACAAGAGCCTGGAGTGACAGGACAAGGGGGGATGGCTTCAAACTGACAGAGAGCAGTTTTAGATTAAGTATCAGGAAGAAATTCTTCCCTGTGAGCGTGGTGAGGCCATGGCACAGGTTGCCCAGGGAAGTTGCACCTGCTCCATCCCTTGAAATGTTCAAGATCAGGTTGGACAGGGCTTGAGCAACCTGATCTAGAGGAATGTGTCCCTGCCCATGGCAGGGAATTGGAATTTGATGATCTTTGAGGTCCCTTCCAACACAAACCATTCTATGAGTCTGTGAACTAATCTGGCTGCAGGTCCTTCTGTGCTTCTTCAGCTCGTGTGAGTGTAACATTTAAGTATTTGAAATTGTAGGTGCTCTGCAGAAGAATCAAAGGATTCTGTAACATCTGGATCCATGACTGCTTCCCTCAAGCTCTGCTTCAAAATAGATACTGCAGCCACTGGAAACACCCTGGCCTTGCCTGCATTCATACAACTTCCTTGTGGAGCAATTTGATTTCTTATTCTCCTTTTAGTAAGTCCTTTTTTTGCTGGTGAAAGGTATTAGCAAGGTAAAGACAGTGCTGAGTCAATCCCACTGCACTGGAAAAGTCCTCAGGAAATCTCCTGTTCAACTTGCCAAGTAGCTTCTGTCTCTGCAAGTCTTCTCTCGCCTCCTTTTGCAGAGAGCCTTTCACACTTGTTCTGAGAGATGTACCAGTTTGGGGTAATTCATTCAATGACTGTCAGATCTTTCCAACTGCTTTATAGCCTATCCTCCCCAAGCATTCTTTCAGTAATCCCTATACCAAAGCTGAACCAAATGTGTGTTTATGTAAAACAGCCCATGCTATATGCAGCCTGTGCTTTTTGCATGACCTTTAGTGTAAAATGCAATATGTCTGGTCTCAGTTATGTTATTCTGTCAACATGTTCCAGTTTGGGCTAAGCTGGAAGCAGCACTCTGTACATCTGGCTCAGGAAGAGAGGACATCTGTGCAACTAGTCTAATAAACCAGAGCAATTCAATGAAATATTGTTCTAGTGTTAGGGAATGAAAAGAATTTTTGCATTGCAAAACACAACAAATGCTGACTTCTACCAATAAAGTGACCTCCAGAAATCTGGGAGATAAATCAGCATGAGAAAAAGGCAAAGAGATGTTAAATGATGCTCTTATTTCAAGTATAAACATCTTGCAAACATAAATTGTCTCATTTGACTTAAAGTTATTTAGTTTACATGGAGTTAGGTAATGTCCTCCTTTTAAAATACAACTTTGGAAATTTATGGATGAAAAGTGCTAATTTTGTATTTTTTAAATGCATTTGATAATTTCAGTGTATGAATCCCTTTAGGACATAATGCTGTCTATAAATCCTTCCCCTATCCTACCACGGATTGTGTAAAGAACACAATTGCTAATGCAGTCTAAATTAGACAAAGGCATTTGGTGAGGTCAGAATACTATTGCTTGGAAGTTCCCATTTTATTTTCTTTGGCTCTTATGAAAAGAATAGCACCTTACACTTACTCTAATAACAGCGTGTAACTCTGAAGTAATTCATTCTGCAATTGCTTTTAGCTGCTTTACAGTCTTTATGAGCCATATTTATCCTTCTTTCCCAAGTCTCTCAAATAATGAAAAAGTGAAGTAAGCTCTTGCCTCCCTTTTTTAAATAACAGCTCCACTTGTAAAAGCTACTGAGGGTCACTGACAATGGAGAAAAATCTTATTTTTCTCTTACATACTGAATTTCATACTTTGCATGAGTTAGGGCAGAAAGAGCACAATAGTGTCAGATTTCTCATTCTGTACTTCACATTCAACACCACTGATCTTTCTCCTGGAGTTTCTCTTCAAATCTCACCATCCATTCTGCTCATGCACACCTTGTTGTTGTCCACCTATCCAAAAGGGTATCCCAAAAGAATAATACTGTTTATTTGGTTCAGAATTTGATCCAAGGGCCCATCAGGCTGTTTTCCACCTCTCCTGCAGTTTGCTGTCAGTAAACTTTCCTGCTCCACAGCCACCTGGCTTGGTCCCCATCTCATCTATCACCAAAGAAGCCCATATAGAACTGAGTTCATCCTGTTCATTACCTTTGCAACTGTCCCATTCCCACTTATAACCTTTGGTGGGTGAAGAATTAAGCCCAGTGTGATGAGCATGATCTCCAGAGAGCAGGGGATGCAAAACATCTGCATTTATTAAACAGCCTCTGCAGTGGCTGCTTACAGTGCACATGAACAGACAATATCTCCAGAGAATCCAAGAAAATCCAATACAGTCAGTGATGAGAAAACTGCAAACGCAGTAATATTTGCAGAAACTCTTTTCTTAAAAGAGACTAAAATGCTCTTAGAAGTTTCCTTCAGGCAATTTGATTCTAATCCAAGGGCTTTGAAGAAAAGAAACCTGTCCATATATCTTGGTACATTCTTGACTGTCCCAGGACATATTTCTGACCCAAGGAAGTGCATCAGTCAAGGAAAAGGCACATCAGCACTGGATCCCTGACAACGTGTTATGTTTGCCTACAGGAATTTAGGAAGCGGGGAGGTGGTGGTGTTATATCCTACAGCCCCAGTGTATAATTGATGAGTGTATTAGCATAGGAGCAATAATCGTCCAGCAGACCAAGCACTTGATGAGGAATCAAGTTCTCCTCCTCTGAGCCCCTCCACATACCAGACACAGGATCCAGAGAAATTCTTTTGTCTTTCTGTACATCCTTTTCCCAAAATATGCATTGTTCTAAATTGTCTGTGAGGACAGGGACCTCTTGTATGTTTCCTAAAGCACATCAGTCCAGGACTAATGGTCTGGATGCTGAGAACCAAAGGGTGTTCTTACAGCAGACCCCAGAAGTCTCTTTTTTCTTAAAAGGGGAAAAAAGACTTTTTATCTATAGAAGTACAAAAAGTATCCAACTCAAAAAATGTAGGCAATTTTTCTCACTAAAAGAACTGGTTTTAATTTTATATTTTTATTGTTTTTATTAATAACTTCCAGATGAATCTTTGAATTTTGAAACTTCATTTCAGAGTCAATTATATTGCCTGCCCTAGAAGTCCTCAGAAAAGTTCTAATGGAAGTAAAGCCAAGGCCAAACTCCCTCTAATTTTCCTAAATTCCAAGGAAATGTATATCTGAGCCTATACTTCCCACTCCAGAACCATTTCCTTTCCTGGCTCCAGAGAGTGGCGGGAGCTTAAACGTATCTGAACTTTGGCAGCATTTACAGGCAAAAGGCTGCTTTGTTCCTACTTAATACATGTCACTGCATATTTCAAAAGTCACCAGAAAGCTACAACTCTTGCTGAATATCCTGTTCCAAATTACTTGCCCTGAATTGTCTGGCTGCCCTGCACAGAGGTTAGGAAATACAGTATGGATATGGTAGGGAAATGAAGGTGAGGAGCTCTCTAATGGCAAGAGTCAAGACATGGCATAGTAAGACAGTAAGATGCTGGCATTGTACTTGAGCTGTAAGGACTGCAGAAACACATGTAAACGTAGGCATGTCACGATCTGCCTAAAACTCCTGAAAACCCACAGAAGCTCTAACCCTGTTACTTTTCAAGCTCTTAATAAATACAAGACAGCAACAAATTGGTCCCCAGGTTTTTCAGGATGTTTGCAGTATGTTCCCCTGCAGCACTGAGCCCCAGAAGCCTTTCTACCACCTCGGATTTCCCCCGATAAAATCTTCCACTTCCTTAAAATTGCTGAAAACAGTCGCGCTTTAGCATCACCTGCTGGGAGAGATGGGCAACTGACTGGGAGGCTCGAGCAGCTCCCGCTGCCGCTCGCATCCGCCTGTCTGCTCCTGTGCAGTGCTCAAGCCAGACTTCAGCCACACAGGGAAAACTGGTTATTTTTCTCTTCTGAAGCTGCATTTTAAGGAATAGAGCACATGTTTTGGTGCTAGTGCAACGGAGACGATAATAAGTACTTTCTACCTTGATGCTGCTTCCTGTCAGGCCCCTGAGTCAGGCAGCAGAAGTCAGTAAGAAGCCAGGAGGAAGGGAGCAGCTGATCTCACAGATCAGTTGGTGCTACGAATTTTGTCACCAAATCTGAGGTCGGTTGTGGTGGTGCTCAGCGCCGCAGGGCCCGGGGGCTGTGCTGTCTGCAGTGCACCATATGCAAGACAATCTGAAATTCATGATGAGCTTGCACTTTTCACCGGCAGCGTCAGCCACCCAAAGATCTTAAAGCATTGGGCACAGTAATCCTGCCTGGCAGGTAGGTGCTATCCCTGTGTTGAAAACAGGGAAACAGAGACAGAGATTTAAGGGCAACAATCCCATCAGTGTTGAGATGTCTAAATAATTGACTGCAATCTGGATGAAACACTTGACACCAACAGCACTTCACACCTAAACATCCCTAAAAATCCTGCCTAGGGTGATTTTTCCAAGGTTCAAAGGACAACAGTGTGAGAGAGACAGCATCCAGATCCTAGTTGTGATCCTTTTAATTATGGTCTGTGCTTTAACTTAATTTCTAGATCTCTGTAAATGTCCTGACATCAATTGTACATACAATACCTATAGAAAACAGCACATCTCATATCTGGGCCTGAAGGGTGGATTCACCTGTTACTTTTTACCACCTAACAACTAGATATCTACTCTGAAACAGATATTAGGCTGCCTTGGCAGTCAAGGAAGAGTGGGGTACTTCCAGGGAGTACCCATCTTGCCCAACACAGGATCACTCCCTTGGGGTACCACAAAATCACTTGGCATTATCTCACCTTCTCCAACTGAAGCTTTCAGTTTGGAACAAATGCTTTTTTACTTTAATTCTCATTTTTGACACCTACATCTTGTCTGCAGATACCCATTACTGTCTTTCATGCGGAGTTGCACAATCTCGGGTGGCTCAGTCCCGAGCTCAGACCAGGCAACCAGCTGCAAAACCTCATCCCCTGCAGATTGTTACAGCACTACAATTGATGCTATTCAGAAGAGCAGAGTAACAGTTACAGTGGTATTCCATCTGTATCAAAAAAAAATTACATATGTTTTGGAATTCAGTGGAGTGACCTTTTGACTAGAGATTGAATACATTGACTCATCAAATAACTGTAATGAAGGCCAGGGCTTTTAGATGTGAGGTTTAAAAGCTCCTGCAGGTACTAAAATACATGGCTTGATTTTTCAAGTTCCTCACAAAACACATGATCCTTTTTAACATTTCTGATTAAGATTCCTTAAAACATTACTTTGCTTCAATTTTAAAAGGAGCTTTTCTTTGTAGAGTTCTTGGGCAGCTCATACACATCTGTCCTTCAGGACTCTGCACATCTCCCCCAGCTGCCCTGGAGCCCACATAGCAAAATCCTCATAAAAGATGCACTGAAGTTTCCAAAAGTTGACTAAAAATAAATGCTGAATATTTGAGAACATACAACTCACATCAGAAAATCTCTAAACCTGCTTTCTAAAATCAGCTGCAGTGACTGTATATTTGGTACACACCTCACTTTAGAGGCAGGAAAACCTCCTGTTTCTCTCAGCCATGGGTTTCCCTCCAAGTGTGTTACTAACATGGGTCTGCAGCTGTAAAATTCTGCATTTGGACTTTCCTCATTACTAACACTCCCAACTTTTCACTGCCTTCAGGAAATGGGTTGATCAGTTATCACACCTGGAAACATCTCCCCTTGGGAAATAAAGAAGTCACCAGACACCTGGTTGAGATGAGCCATCCATTGGCTTTCCTGAGGCAAAGATTCTTTGCCTAGCTTCACATTTTGGCAGGAGCAGTGACAGTCCCATGAGCACCAACCAAGAGAGCAGCCCCAGCCCTGCTGGGACAGGGTGGCTGTGTGAGGAAGGTGGCTCTCTAAGGGCAGTCAGGCAGAGCAGACCCCTGCGTACCACCCAGATTCCTCTCCCAAGATACTTTGGATTTTTTTTTGAGAAAAATGTAAGGAATACTGCCCAGCTTTAAGCTGGCTTGCATTTGAAAGACCCAGCCAGCATTTTGCAGCTGTCAGTGGCTGGTGTGAGATGTGGTGGTGCAACTCCCACCTCACAAAACCCCACCACAGCTCTCCAAGAGGCCCCAAACTGAAGAGGCACTAGGACTGACCCATCCTCCTCCTCACAGAGAGCACCTTTCCAGATCTGTTCCTTGTAGGGGTGGGATAATTTTCTCTGTCCCACTGACTCTGCTATGTGTATGATTACCAATAGGATTATTTATTAAGAAATATTGGAGCCCTCACTGGGTGCTCTTCGTTAGTTGACAGGTACATTACCTGTTCTTTCAAACCCCAGCATGTCTGAGAGGTCAGAAACAGCAAGGAGACATGAGCTTCATTCAGACTGCCCATTTAGTACCTAAAATAGCACAGAAGTTGAGAACGGCAGTGAGCACCTCACATGGAAATAGGGGGCTGCCTCAGGGGAAGACAAAATAAGGAATAGACCCACTCATGCAAATCTAAAACTTCTCTATTAACAAATATTATGTGTCAGTTTGGCTCTGTATGTCTGGTTTGTCCTTCATTGACATGCCTTGGACTGGGCAGTTATGAGGACAAGGGTGGTTCTCTGCTTTGTGCCTGTTCTGCAATGGCAGAAAGCCAAAGCCTTCACAGTGATGAGCTGATACCTTGAACCCATTAAAGGCCTCAGTTGCATGTTGGTTATATCTGGTATTTAAGCACCTCAGCCAGTCTTATCCCTTGAATGCCTGAAACCCTGCAAGGTTTATCTTCTCACCTCTTCACCAGTTACAGGGTCTAATCAGTGCCCTGACAACTTTGGGGCAGCCAAAAGCCAACGCTGGGGAAAAAAACAACAAGGAACCAAGCCTGATTGCAGGAGCAGACACTCAAACTACTTGTTTTCATCTTGTGGGGTTTTTTTTACAGGACTAACTTTAACACTGTGTCTAAGTTTTTCCATCTGTAGAAAAGTCTTCTTTTGCAAAGCTCTGTAGCATTCTCTATTCTTAGTGCTGTTATGCCAATATGTAATTAATTTGCCTAATTCTTCTGTACTGTTCTGGAATATTTGGAGATTGAAGTGTAGACTTTTTGTGACTTGGTTAAATAGAAAAACAAGATAAAAATAATGGAGTGTTGGATGCAAATTTATTCCCCAAGTTATTAACACATTAGATTTCACATGCACTACTGAAGATAAAATATATATCTGAGTACAAAGATGCCAAAACGTGGCTTACTGAGCAGCTAAAAAAGGAAAGAGTGACATGGCCAATGACAATTTAAATAGTTCTGACGACGACGTGAGACCTGATTTGTTGCTTCCTGAACACGGATGGTAATTTTTGCTGTGTGCGTTGGCTGAGTTCATACGTGCTTATTTACTTGCCATCCCATGTTTAGGTGTTGCTACTACAAAGGGGGCAAACTGTACTCCCTGGGTGCACAGCATCTCCCTCAGCACACAAGAGTTGCAGTGCTCATTGGGAGAGCCCAGTGTACTGCTCTCCGTGCACTTTGCCAGCTCCCCAAAATCCCAGCCAGCCTTCACTGGAGTCAACAGAGACACTCCCATGGACTTGGAGCTGGATTAGGCCATTGGCTGCGATGAGAGAGGAACAGGGCCAGGTCTGCTGGCTTAGACACGCAGGCAGCAATGACTTCAGCGTGTGAGGGAGATGAAAATAGCAGGTTACAACTTCTTAACAAACATTTAGGACAATTAATCACTGGTTAAGTGATACCATGTCCATTTAGGGATAATGTTGAGCTACAGGTATAGAGTTGTAAGCCACGGATTCCAAAGGGCTTTGGCCTCTTTCCCAGCACTGAGGAACCACGAATCTTGATCTTACAGATCAGCTCCCAGCTCCTGCTCTGCAGTGAGCCCCACCTGCTGGGGTCCTCCTCAGAGCTCCTCAAAGCTCAACCCATAAAAGACACATGAGGTTTTTTTATTATGCCGTGAAAAGAAGTCAGTTTGGCCCTGACCAGCCTGGTCTTCAAAGGAAGTCCCTCCTCAGGTCTTGTTCCGTGCTAGCTGCCATGTGCTGCTGTGACTCACTTAAAATGCTTTTGACACTTAGGACCTAAATGAGCTGGCAAACAGGTCAACTGGTATTTTTAAGCCCTTCAGCCTTTACTTCTCTACATCATTATTTCATACCAATCTTTAGGAAAAGGAGTGGCAGCACTTCATCTGGGGCATCTGCTCCTGCAAGTCTCCCTGGAGGAACCAAATTGTTCTCCCCCAAATATTGTGATGGGGTAACTTCTCTTCCATCCTCTCCCATCAGCCCATGCTACCATATTCAAAGCGTTACTGGTTTTCTCTGAAACATAGGGCAGAAGTCACCTCTTTGCCTACAACCCTGTAAATAATGCCTTTACCTGAAACAGTGGTGGGCTTTTAATCAACAGATCTGTTTTACTGAACTTTCTCTGAAACACTGCAAGGTTTTAAAAAGCAGGTTCTGTGCTCTGTGTGAGCATCGAGTGCTGAGGAGGGGCAGATGCTGCCCCATCCCCTGGTACTGTGCCCGAGCCTCAGGTTTAGGTGTCCTCCAAGGTTACTCAGTCACAGGAAGCTCTCCACTGTCTAAGCCAGTGTTTCAGGAATGGTGGGTACTTTAACTGTTCGTTTGCCAATGGTAAAAAAATATATTAGAATCTCAGCCCTGGATTCAGGAGTTTGGTCGCATTTCCAAATACAAGCTCACTGAATCTACTGATTCATCTCCAGGCAGTCTTGGAAACAGATCTCAGAAGGATACCCACTTCCCGTCACTCCAGCCTGGGACAGAGGTCTTAGCTCTCTATCAGCTCCAGGAGCTCCCTCCTTATCATCCATGGAAATTTTATTCTGTATAACTATATTTTACAGTGGATACACTAAAAAACTCCTCTATAAAACCAACTAAAACATTTTCAGCATCTATTATCTACTTTATGCCTATGGAGAACTAGGAAAGTTTACATGGGTACACACATATAAGAACTTCCTCAAACACGTGAGGTTTCATGAAAAGCCTGGCCTTTGGAAGTTGTAGTTTACTTAATTCAATGGCTATATACACAAATGACATTTCAGAACATGCCAGTGTTCCTGCTTCCTTGATCTGCATCTCATTGATCCAAAAATCTGTGCAGCATTTTTATGTGTGTTATGCATAGAAGCAATTGTACCAAAATAGATAAAATGACAAAAGAACCCAACTCAAAAGGGCTGTAGCACAGTTAAACTTCAGAAGGTACTGGTTCATATTTATCCCCATTTACTTTAAAAGTTTGCCCCTCTTAAACACAAAAAGGTCTGAAGATGTGGAAAGCATTTTAAGAGAAGCTTTTATATTTATTCTTGAGTTAAACTTGATTAAGTACTTTTAAAGAACAGGTCTTATGTCTTGTCATTACTATTTTTGTTGTATCTTCAGCGTGACAAGAAAATACTTGCCCAAAATACCAAAAAAGAAAAACCTCTTGAGAGAGCCTGTTCTTGCAAGATTTCCATCCCAATATTTACATGTCCAGGAGGTCTGGATAAGCTTTGGATATGCATCAAAGCGCTCAGACCAAGCACAAGCCCTGAACCTTTTGAAGTTTGTCCATCACTAGTTATCACATCCAATTCTTGCTTTGTTATTACAAGAATCATAGTCTCTCTCTTCAGGAAGTTCTTATGCTCAGTGACTTTTTATTTTCCACAGAGGGATATGTAAGATTTCACTAATGTCTATACCAGGCTTTCAAAAGAAATCATACCCCTATTACTTTCCAGCATTTAAGTGTATTTTTCTTATTTAAAACTTGAAACACAAACTGAGCTTATACTTCAAGTATTACCTTGACAAAGTATCTGCAATTCTGCCCGATGCCGAGTCAAGAGTCTGTAGGTTCAGGGGTTCAGTGAGGCACAGACTTGGCCTTTCACCATTGGGACCAAGGCTGGAGTTCATCCATCCTGCACTCTGGAGTGAAATACAGGCAGCAGATTCTACTCAGTCCCCTGTGAACAGTAGCTCACACAATAAAACTATCATACCTAATTCAGCTTTTTGAGGGAAAGGCCTTGCCTGCAGGCTGATTTATGGGCTAACCCAGCAGAAGATACTCCCTGTAGGTCAGGTGTGATGAGGTCATTGACAGGGCAATAGCAACAAAGTTTTTGACTGTAAATTCCCTTTATTTCAAAAGCTCTAACAGACAACTATAAACAATTTGGATAAAGTTCCTCCATAATTCAAGAAAAATATTCTTGCTTTATGTACTGCATAAAGGATTGTCATATTGCCATTATCTTTCCTTTCCTTTTCCTTATGTATAAACAAAGGCTACCAGGATAAATTTATTCTCCATGTTGACACGTTGACTATCTTCTAAGTACTTTCAAGTTCATTTACAAAATTCAGTGGAGATTGCTTCAATTAGGGTCATCTGGTCATGTATCCTTGATCCTTTGATCACCAAAGCAGAAATACCATGTTAGTAATCTCTGGGCTACCATTTGGGTTAATGAATCGGCTTGACTTTAATTCTAGCCCAGATGTAATCTTTTATAGCTTAATGATTTGTTCCAACATGAACTCCAATTGAATGTAAACAGTTTCTTTATTTAGAGTGAAAATTCTTTTTTATAACTTGTTTCTCTTCCTAATTAATTCTAGAGCAATTAAATCAAACCTTGATCTGTGGCAATCAAGATTAAATCATAGTATAGGTTAGGCTGCTAATATCGTCTTTGAGTTCATTATTATCAAGGCTAACAGTAATCAGCAAGGGAGGGAGAAACTGATGTAGCAAGGGCTACAGATCTGAGGACTTGTTCTTGTTTTTAATAGCTGATCTGATTTAATGTATGATAATACTTGCACTTATTTAGTAACTGTTTTCCAAGGAGCTCAACATACTCTCCCAAAGTTAATTTATTCTCACAACACTGATGTGCGGGAGGTAAATATTATCTCCCAGGGACACTGAGAAGTTTTGAGGCACAGAAGAGTTGTGGGCTGTGTGCAATGTCACAGATTGGGGCCCAGATCTTAATGTCATTAACAAATCATTAGCTGGGGAGCTTTACCATGAAGTCTGGTTATGACAAGAGAGGAACAGCACCTCATCCATAAGCATTCACGGAGCATCCTGCTTAAGATGGATTTGCTGGCCGTTGCATCCAGGCAGTGCTCAGAGTTAAAAGCTGCCCATGCTGTGAGCTGGCTGCCTCCACAGATCTCCCTCACCACACCTCCTCAGGAGGACTTGCCATATAGCTCTGCCCTGCAGTTGCCAAGGGGATTTGTGTTCCTAGAGGTAAAGGAAATTCATTTGTAAGTTAACAAGATGGAGGCTGATTGATTTGACAGACGTTGTAGTTCTTAGCTCTGCCTAAATAGTCTGGACTGTCCACATTACCACATATCTTTATTTTGAATCAAGTCTAGATTTAAAGGACTTTACAGCCCTGACTGTCCTCAAATCAAGGCACTGATGTTCCAGACGAGCCCCAGCTGAACCCATTCTGCCTGGATCTCTGTAAGTAATTATATTATCCCATGCTGTGGCAGATTAATCCTGACTGTGCCGGAAACTCTTGCCCATTTGGGTCATCTCCACGTTGTACAGCAATTGTGTGGAGAGGACCGAATCATCCCAGTTGAACTCCAAACAAGGAAAACACAAGAAGGCATCACAATGTTGTTTGTACTCCAGTTCTATATTGGCTTCAAAAAAATTACAGCAGTGCCATTTTCAATTCAGTATTATGCTGGAAAGGTTGCAAATTAATTAGAATTATGCCTTCTTTGTGCCAAGTGATAATTTACTGCAATTAATTATCAAAAGATCTACTGCTGTCAATTACGGTACTTGCTCTTTGGGGGGGAGAAACTATTTACGCATAGATAAATTCTGTAACAAAGTTCCATTTTACTTTTATTGTTTTCAATTAAACTATCATCATTTGCTTTCCCTCTGCCAAACACAATAAAGACTCGTTAAGAACTAATCATGCTACTGTGACCTTTTTTTTAATCCAAACACTAGCTAGACCTGCACTGAGTCAACACTCCTATTGTTACACCTGCAAATTGTACGTAGAGAGGAGCCTACTTCAGAATTAATGAGCACAGCTGTGGTCTCTCTTACATTCAACACTTGTAAAATAGACCTCTTTAAAGTGCCATTATCACAATATTGATAGAGTTATTTATAGTACTGCAAACGTTCCCAGTCATAACAGAGTCCTTGTTATCCCCCACAGCAGTTCATGTTGTTGCCATCTCCTGGACTCATTCCACAGTTTGTGATAAGGCACCACGTGGACAATCCTTCACCAACAAACTATAAAAGACATTAGGAAAACTTCTGCATAAGCAAGTTTTATAGCTGGGAATAGGTCACGCTGTCAAGACCCAGCCTGCATAAGACTTGTCATGTTCTTCTGCTATGCAGTTTCCTGTATTTTCTGGGTGGGATGTGAAATGAAATTACGGACAGCACAGGCTGCAAATGATCTGCATGGCATTGTCCAAATGAGAGCTGCTTTTTGCGATTACTAATACTGTTTTACCATAATTCAGTAAAACAGATGTAAGTTCAAACTCTTGGTATCAGTCGCTGAAAACAAATATCACAGGTGCCAACTTTGGTTGCTAAGGGAATACAAGTTCCTTGGGCTTCCCAGTATGTGTGCAAACAGCTAGAGGTCATCCAAGGCAGAGGTTCTGCTGTCAGCAGGAAGGTGGTTGCTTTTTTCAGGTGTCTTTCTACTCAGCTTGATCTCCTGACACGTTATGGAAGTATCAGCCAATGTGGTCAAGATAAAGTCAGTAGATTTCATCAGTGCGAGTTTTCCCAATCTCATAACTGCAGTGTTGGGTGTTTATTTGTGGTATTATTCTTATTGTAACATTTCATATTAGTTTTGTCACACTTGGCTCTGTGTCCTACTAAGGATCTGGATAGAGCTTTTGTGGGGATATGTTCATGGGAAGGTCTCCAGAGCCATCCTGCAGACCCAACAAACCCATTGCCACCAACACTTTTCCTCCCTCTTGTTGGTTGCAATGTTTTATTGCAAAATAAATGTTTTATTGCAGGAAATATCTTTGCTTCTGATCCACTGTCCCTTATCTGAGGCATATCATTTTGTCTTAATTCAGCCTTCATTTTGGAAAGAATTGCTGAAAAACCACAAATCCCTGAAGAGTAAAAATTCAACTAACACTTAGCTACTTATGAGTTATTTTCCCAGATCCATCTATTTCATATCATAAATGCTTCGTGGCTGAAAGGTCAGATCTAAAATAACCTCATATTATATTCTCCCTCTGAATTTAAGAGAATACTTTTGATTGTACGGGTCAGCTCGGAGAAGCAGACGAGCCATGTTCAGCTCGCAGGTGTTGCTGGTTCAGATCTCCTGCAGGCAAGTAGACTTGTGTAGGGATCCCCAGCTGGAGGCTGTTTGTCTTTTGTGAAGTTATTTGTCAGCTGTTCCTGCCTCCCTGGGGAAGGGAAGGGGTGAACTTCTGCTTTCTGAAGCAGTGGGGAGGTACTTCTGCACAGAGTTGTAAATTACCAAATATCTCCTGGGTGGCACATATTGGGCTGTATTTCTGAGCGAGGATTTGAATCTCTACATACTCTATTGTTTGTAAGAGTTTTTGCAATACCTGATTGTTGAAAAAATTTATTTCCAGAAGTCTTTGAATTTAAGTGCCTTTTTTTCCTCCTGAATAATTTCTGTTGCCAGAGTTGTTTCTCTCTATGGTTTGTACCTATGTACATTTTTACCACAGTTTGGAGCACCACTGATTTGGTATATTTATCCTCAGCTATGCCACTACACTAGGGCGAATGGAGGAGATGTGTCAAAACCTTCCACTTACTTTGAGATTTGAAAGAGGTTTACATTTTGAGTAGCTTTTCAGGGCTTTGGAAATGTTGGTGTTTCTCAACAAAAGGAAGGAAGAGGGAGACTAGTTATGGGGGTGAGGAGTTTGCGGAAGTGATGGAGCGGGAGTACCTGGCTGGTAACCAGGGCTGTCACCTGGGACCCTGCCTTGCCATTTTCCTCTGAGTGACTTTGTTCATCAGAAAATGACTCTTCTAGAACAGAGCTCTTCTCTGTGGAAAAGCTACAGCGGGGCTGAGGCAAGGGACAGCGAGTAGTATGTTGCTTTTTGTTTCCATAAACTTAGGGAGGAATGGCACGCAACTTCAATGCACATGTGATTAAACTAATCTAGTTAAAATCAGAAAAGGATTTCTCATAATTCAATTGGAGTTGTTTTTAATGTTTGGACTTTGGTCAAGGACAGCTTTATTGATTGAATTTAATTGCATATATTTTCCTGTCCATTTATTGAAGCCCATTTTTCAAGTCACTTGAGAGGCTGCTAACATTTTAGAAAGGGGATATGCCAAAGCATTGCTTTAATTCATTATCTTTTTGGACATACAGTAGTTGCTACTTGGCCCAAATTAAATCCGTTAGAGAATGTGATAGCATAATTACTTACAGGTATCCAAAACTGCTTTTAAATGAATTCTCTAGGAGGTTATGCATAAGATTTGTCTTGCCCTTACATTGGATGCAAATGTCTGAGATTTCAATGATAAATAAATATTTCATCAACTGAGGACAGATTTTTCTCATTTCCATATGTTGCTTATGGACTAAAATTCTTGTGAGGTCTTTATTTTTTCCTTAAAAATAAAAGTCTCTTACAAATCAGCTCAGTCACTCTTTCAAAATCTGTAAACATGGTGATCCTTGAGGTAAAGAGGAAATCACTGGTGATTCTGACTTGTTTTTTTTCCTTTCAAACCATGTTCCACCCTGAAAGTCTTTCTAGACAAAGCTGCAAATTAGCTACATTGCTCCACAATGTGTTCCCATGAAGTGAAGTCTGTGATTTTCCAAAAGCCACATCAGCCTGCTTCCAAATGGAGAAAAGGGCTAGATCTTCCCAGCGTGAGAAGACCTATGGGCTGGAAAACCCTGTAGGAAGGGCAGCAGAGTGTTACACTGCAAACCACCAGCCACAACCCTTCCACTTCACAGAACCAGAGCTCCTCTAGGCTCTGTCCCTGATTTCCTCACCTATTTGTTCCTATTTCCTCATCTTTTGCTCCCAGTTGTGGCTTCCGCCCTTCGAGAAGTTCTCTTTCTAGCAAAGAAATGGTACATGTGCAGGTCTTTAAGGGTGCAGGAGTTTCTGCTGGCATTTGTGGACCCACCTGTGTGTTGGGCTCAGCTCTCTGGCTCTGCACTGAAAGTAACTGGCATCATCTTGTTGTTTGTGAAAACTAAAAGCAGCAATAGTTGCAGCTTTTAAAACTGTATTTATCAATACTTGGTCTAAGTAGAAAATACGAATCTACCTTAAAAAACACTGTGCTTTTCGGGTGCCTGACTGTTTTGTAGGGAGATTCATAAGGCCAGAGTTGGTTTAGTCTCAAAGACTGCAAATCAGACACAATCCAGACTTATTAATTCTTTCTTATTTAAGAAGGCATAATGCTTCCTTGGAGTGAGGGAAGGTTCCCACAAAGACTCCAGATTTTATGTTCTTCTTGCACTAGCTCTGTGGTTAACAAATGCAAGCTGAAATACCTGAAGTCTGTAATACCTCTCATCCCCCCAAAATACCTGACATTTAAATGTTGCCTGATTCACAAAAGTTCTGTTCCGGAATCCAGCGATCATATCTGATAGAAGGCACAAGGAATTCCTTTCACAAGGAACTGAACCACAGATGGTTATGTGATTTGAGGGCCACTGAACATCGACAGTTTTACCAAGTGAATCAGAATTACAGAAACACCTGCATGACTGCATCTGCAGACTCAGCTGAATTACGCTTCCATCCAGCCACATGATATCTAATGTGTAATTCTTCTGAATTTTAATCAAATGCATTGTAATGACAGTATAAAATTTCAATATGAATGCACCTTAATGTAGGAGTAACTAATAGCTGTCATCCATTAGTAGTAGCTAAGAGATATACTTCCTCCTAAGCAACACGGGCACGGTTATTTTAACTCATTACCTGCTTTGTAAATGATATTTAATTGCACATGAAGAGGGGATATTCACAGGACACCGCTGAGAATGCAAGATTGAGCACCTAAAAGTTAGCAAATGTTTGGAAGAATGTTAGAGAGGTGTTCATGGACCCCCTGACAGTGACACAGGCTTTGTGCACTCTGCCCAAACAGTGTAAAACCTGCTCTGACTTTAGCAGTTTAATGCTGTAAAACTTTTGCTGAGCATGTGCAAACCATGAGTTTGTAAAGGATTTTTGGATTTTTGAGGCTTCCATAAAGCATTTCTTAAG
The DNA here is from genome assembly GCF_003984885.1 of Neopelma chrysocephalum. Lineage (NCBI taxonomy): Eukaryota > Metazoa > Chordata > Aves > Passeriformes > Pipridae > Neopelma > Neopelma chrysocephalum. Next base: position 333,411 of record NW_020897760.1, read on the forward strand.
AAACAGATGATGTAGGCCAGTCTCCCAGTTGTTGCTTTCAAACAAGGATATTTTCCAAGCTTTACAAGGACAAACTACCGGAACAGTAACACTGAAACACCTTCTAGCACCTTTCTTACAGATAGATGAATTAGTTTGGATAAAAATTTTCCAGAAAGAAATCAGCCTGACAAAAACATGAATTTTGGAAAATGTCCTTTAATGGTTAGTACCTGGTAAAGTTATGAGCACTGAAAATCTACTTTTAAAACAGAAAGACCTGGTCAACCTTGACTGGCCAATCTTGGGCAATGGATAACTGTGAGTTACTGCTTGCTGAAATTGCTGTATGTCTCACTTCACTATGTCCTGTGTCCCCAGTTTAACCTTGAGAAGTGGGTCCTAGTGCCCACAGGACTAAATTCAAGATTTCTGCCCTAGTACAAGGTTCTGTTCACAATGTAGCTGGTGGGATCAGGACCAGATCTCTGGAAAACAGGTGTTGTTGTATCCTGGTACTCTGTTATAGGTTTGTTCATGCTTCTAGTGCCAGTATAGAAGGCCTGGAGTGAGGTAGAAAGTGAAGATTTAAACTAAGTAAATTAATTCCTGAAAGGCTGGCTATTGAAACACAGTGCTTCCTGCCCATGTTTGACTTTACTTCAGTTCATTAGTCCCTAGAGCACCCAGAATTATAGCTCAGTAAACTTCTCCAAGGATCATAAGTTTAAAAAAAAAACCAACCTTCCAAAATCTCAAAATGTTGCTTAAAAGCAGGAAACCCCCAAACAGAAGAGATTGAGAGAACACTTCTTGACTTGGTCATTTCCTCTTTCAGATGTGTACACATGTTCTTTGCAAATGACTCTGAAATCAGTAATTATTTTCATATGGTTAACAAATAATAATGACTCAACATTTGCATCTCCCTGAATTGCAGTGGAGTGGGATTACAGATGGCACAAGATGCATCAGTTTTACAAAACATATTGAAGACTTCAACTTCATGATGGAAAGTGTTCTGTCATCACTTAACTTATAGGCACGTGAATACCAGCAGAGTGGGGAGCCTGCAGTTATGAGAACCACTAAAGATGCTAAAAACAGGTACACAGAAATAAAATGTAAATGCCCAGGGTTACGTCAGCTTTACATTTGTTTTCATAAGTACTGAATGTTAAAGCTTCAACCACCCTGCCTAGATGGAGGCACAGACAGAGCCCAAATGTCCAAGTCCCTCTTCATTCCTTAAAAAACCTGTTCTTTCTTTAGTAGAGTAACTTAACTGTATACTGTTTCATGGAAAACAGAAGGGAGCACACAGAATAAAGCTACTTTGTGCAATAACCTTAGATTCCAGTTTGTGTCTAGGAAATATTTACCCTGAGCCTGCAAACCCCACCAAGCAGCTCCCATGTGGAAGAAGGGAAGGGAGGTTGTACTCGGTGGTCCTGTTAAGTGCAGTGATTTCTAATAACAGCCACGTTTGCTGTGAATGATCTGGATCAACATCAAAAAAAAACCCCATCTAGTCAAGTGCCCAGCAAGGGGTCTATTCTCATGTCCATGCTCATATGTTAAGTCCCATTGACAAGCATTAGTGGGAACTGCATGCACATATGGATATGTGAATAGCCCCAATGGGATCTGCATAAAGTAGTGTTTGACTATGCAGAGATCGCTTCAACTGCCACAATAAAATGATCTATGGGGAGAAACCTTAAAAAATGCTGTGAATAAGCCAAATAATTTAAAGAAATTGATAAATAATGGAGGTTAGAAATGAAACACCAAAATAAAAACAGTGTTACAATCTATTACTTGAACTGAATAGTAAACAAGAATTAACTTTTAGAAATTAACCCTGGCCAAAATTTACAAAAACAGCACTTAACTCAGAATTCTCTAATTTTTAGAGTCTCTTTGTCTTCCTCTTACTCTATATCCTAAATAGAAATGAAAGATACAGCAAAAAGATCTTACTGACAAGAGGTGAGTTAAGAAAAGCACTGCTCTGCTGAAGAACACGGGACATGAAATAGTGGCAGCTCTGCAATAGGTCAATGATAATGATGCTCCTGAGGTTATGCAACACCGACAGCCACTCTATAAATGTCAAAGCCTCCCAGAAACTTCCTGAGAAAGGTTTCCTGCTACCTGAAAAGCCTCCAGCAGCCAGTCTGCTGGGCAACAAAAATCTCTAGAGATCAGCAGACAATCTTCAGATTCTTCCCTGAAGCCACAGCCTCATTCAAAATCCAATCTTGGAGATTCTGAGGATTTTTTAATCCCATTTTGGTGATTTGGAGAACTATTCTTACACTCATATAGCTGAAAAAAACAAAACCTTTCTCAACAGACACACATAAATAGGTGTAATGAACAATGAAATCATCAATTAACAGAGCAGACAGCAATCACTGCAGTGATAAGTGCCCATATTAAGAACCTAAACTGATGGGATATGGAATAGATGACAAGTAAATATTATGTATAAATCAGGTCTAATTGTGATCAAGATCACTAGTTTCTTATCCTGTTTTGGTGTCCATAGTGGAATTCAACCATTGAATTGCAAGTTACTGCAGAGTCCTGTGTGTCTGTATGTCTCACTGGCTTCAGATCCAGGTCCAAACTGCTCCAGCAACGCTGCTTTGGAACACCCTGAGGTGAAGCAATCCATATGACTGACAGTGAAAGCTCTTATCTTACAGGATGTCCTTTTCCAGTGGTCATTTAGACCAACAGCCAACCTATTAATCAGGGCAAACCAAAGCTTGTTAGGTCCCTGCTGGCCAAAGCACTTGAGAAGACAAAAGTTGCCATGTTCCAGCTGACACCTGCAAGTAATTACAGATGGTGATAGCAGTGTGTGAAAGAACAATTTGAGAACTGATGTAAGAACAGAGGTGCATTTCTTTTTTATAGACTGAACTATTTTCTGATCTCTAAGTGCCTTAGGGTCTTAGAAATCAAAGCAAATTAGGCAAGGTGAAGAAAATCTGTCACCAGGTGTTCATCTGGAGAAATGAGAGATCTCGAGTGATTTTCACCAGTTCTGGAAGCAAATTCCCTTTCCCAGATGACCCCATATTTTATAAGGCTGCTTAATCAGACTAGTGGCAGAGGGCAACTGCTCCACAGAGAACAGAATCTGGAGACCCACACTTCCCAGTGTCTTCTCTGCCTACCAACAGATCTTTCAGTCTGTCTCCAGTGTCTTTGGATATCAGAACACATATGAGGCATAGCAAAGACAGTTTTAGGAGAAGCTTAAATATGGTGGCTGACCCTTTCCTGAAAACCTCCTGAAGTGAAGAGGAGAAAAGATGGATCCTCCTCTGAAGAATTCCAGATGACCACAGCCAGGTAGGCGAACTCTGAGTTATGTTCCTCATTAATATTTATTACATTATCACTGTTGAATGTTACTGAATGCTGGTAAGAAAGGGGATGATGTGAAGAGATTCAATTTAAGCAGTATTTGTTAATAAAACTCAAAATGCATGCTATGTTTTCGGTACTGAATTCTGTTTTGATAAAACCCACAATCAAAAATTGTTTTCACTCTGTGAATGCATTGATGTAATAAATATCTAGAAATCCCAAGCAGAAAATAATGTTGCAAAGAGCAGTAAAGAGATATGACAACGTATTTTGCCTTGTTTTCTAGATTTCCACGTCTGGAAGGTAACCTACCCCCATCAGACTTCTTCCTATCAAAAGAAAAGAGGAAGACCAACTTCTGTTCACAGATTGAGAAATAAGTCATCATGTCGTATCACCACACCCTGGATCTATCAGTTGTTTTAAAGACAAAGAAGTTCCTCAGATAACATCCTTTCCAGCACCTAATTTCAGCTTGTGTTTCATTTTAAGCTGCTGAGTTGATCAGAGGGACAATTTCCTGCCTTGAGTTGATCACCAGCATCACTGCCAGCCCAAAGGCAGGTCCTCGACCACTGGATTGATCTCTGCCTAAGTCCCTGGGACTGTCTAGCTATCCAGGCTTTGCTGTCACTGACCATTTCAATGTCCCCCAAACTTCTGGCATTTGAGTTATAAATTAATAATGCTGTTCAGTGTCTTTTTTTGCTTTGGCTTGTTACTGAGTTATCAGTGTCTCTTCTGTGCACAGGTTGTAGTAAAGGTGCAGATACATAGACTGAAGTACTATCAATGGCATTCTGCACTTATACACGTGTTGATGAATGAAAAGCATGAATTTCACAGAGGCTTGTACTGAAATTGCCCTGAAGAATGGTGCTCTTGGGGAAAACACCCAGGACCAATTGGAGGCACATGTTCCATGCAGTTGGTGGAGTGTGTGAGGGAAGGCTGTAACCCCAGCTAGTTACAGACAGTGGAGGGACTGCCTCAGGTAAATAATTAGGACACACACGAAAGTGCCATCTCTTCATGTACCACACATGCATCATGAGCTCTACTGAATGCAGTTACTTTGCAGAGCTTGATTCAATCACTTAGAGCTGAGATTTTACAGAGGATGCTTAGTATAGACTGAAAATGTTATAACTGGTCGGAATGGCATCTTCTCTGGAGCATCCTTTTCTAGGGAAAAACAGCCTGTTCTTCACCAGCTGTACATGGCAATGCTGCTTCCACAGGGGAAAAGGCTCTCTGGTGGCTGGAAAGACTGCAGGGAGCAGTAAAGGAGAACTGAGAATGAAAGTATTTCCTAGCAGATCCAGTTACATCCCTCTGTAAAATTAGTAACAACACAGACACCTGATAGTTATATATCATGGGCTAATAAATATGTTTAAAGGCAGAAAGGACTGTGCTGAGCCATTACTCTGACCTCCTGCACGGAACTGTCTATGCTATTGGATTTGATAGAGTTTAGCTCCCAGCTTTGGTCAGGGCTAGAGGCCATTAGGGTAGGCTAAGCAGTGTTTCATCCAAAATTAGATGGGAGACCTCTGAATATGGCAGTGCTGAAGGAAATGGGATGAAGTCCCTGCTTTCTTTTCCTTCTGCATTACACTGAGCTGCAGTCGGAGGCATTGTGGGGTGGTACTGTAGAGTCTTGAAATCATTTCCGTTTGCTCATGGCTTTGACAGCTGTTGAAATTTTTGGAGGGGTGAGAGAGGAACAGGTTTGTAGGATGCAAAAAAAACATAGGATATTTGTCTGGGAACTGCTGTGGTGGGTATGTACAGCCACAGCAGAAAGAAGCTGTATGAGCAGCAGGAGAAGCGATTGGCCCCATTTCTTATGGGAATCAGCTGCTGAGGCAGGACTGCTTCAGAAAAAGAGGTTTGGGGGTGAAGTGTCAGCCTAATATTCTGTCTGTAACCCACTCCTGTCCAGGAATGTCTGATTCACACTGCAAATAAAACTGACTTCCAGGTAGAAGATGCCCAGAGATGGGGTCGCTGCTTCTCCTTTACCAGAGAGCAGAGGCACAGAGCTGAGAAATCAGCTGTTTCGTGCCAGGAGGCAGGCAAGGGATATCTGCTGGTAGGGGGTTGCTTTTTGTTAAGTTTGTGTAGCCCCATCAGCACATAAACTCTGTTTCTCTCTTTTAAACAATATGTTATTAGAGATATATGAATGTGCAATATCTGCACACCTGGCCTGGGTCTGGAGAGCCCATGAAATGTGTTAGACTTGTTATTACTTGATTATTCCTTTGCACAGGTGTACGCTCCTGCTTCCAAATGCTTAAAAACTCACAGCGTTGAAGGCTGAAGAAAGGCCCTTGATATATGACAACTCATCATGTGTTATTGCCGTTGCATTAAATGCTTAAATTTGTTTTTGGTTACTGCAGGTCTTCTGGTCTAGCTTTGAAAATATCAAAAAAGAAAAAGACAGTATCCACTTTGTGCCTTGAAAGTCAGCCTTCAGCCACTCTGGCTTTTAAAAAGCTCTAAATTCTCACTTGAGTTTGTTTGACTTTGACTTGCAGTTATCCGTTTTTCTCTGAAAGATTAAAAACATCGTCAGTATCCAGCAGATACTTCCAGACACATCTCACAGATACTTAAACACTTACACATTATACTCATGTCACGTCTCAGTCTCCTTTCCAGTAAGTGAGGCAGATTGAGCGCTTTAAGTCTTTCACAATTAAGCACTTTCTTCAGCCCTGAAATCCTCTCTGTGGCTCTTTTCTGCACCCTCTCCAGTTTTCCAACAATCTTTTAAAAGTGTGAGCAACAGAAACCACATAATCTTAAATTGTCTGTATTAAAACCAATTGTGTTTGAATGGGCTCAGCTCATCAAGCAACTGAGATGACTTGGAGCATCATTCTCATTGCTGTCTGTCACTCCACCAGTGTTCTTGTCACCCTCAGATTTATCAGCTGTGAATTTACAGTGTTTACATCCAAATCATTGAAGAAAACATTGACTAGCATCTGACCTGATGCTGATCCTGGTAAAACTCTCCTGTTTGATAACAACTCCTGATTCATAGCTACTTTTTAACAGGCTGTTTGCCAGCTCCTAATCTAATTAGTGCATGCTCTGTTGCTATTTCTAATGCTTTTTGATCGGAATATCACACAGTGTTAATTCTAATCTCCATAGAAAAATGAATATCCCATCTCTTCATTGACCTTTATCATTCAGTCTTTACCTTCATCATATTATTTGATGCGCCTCATCAAAGAAAGAAATTGCATTTGTCTGCTAAGGCTTATTTCTCCTAAAACTGTATTTACCATCATTAATTCTATTTCCATTCTTCATTGTTTCAATCCCACAGCAGCTTTTCCAATATATGACAAGAGCTCAGGATGTGTTAGAAGGCTGGCTTTGAGGTCAGTACATTGGGTTATCAACCCAAACAATTCAATTCTTAAACCCACACTATGAAAACTGATATCTTTCATTGTAGTGGCTCAATGCTTATTTACATTTATACATCATCAGGTGCTTAAAAATGACTACTTGCCATGCTGCTTTAAGCGTAACCTGTGGAAAAACTCCCAGTCCTGGCCACTGTTTTCCAAGTGTTTCCCAGTGACCACTGGTACGGAAACCATTACAACCTTAGGCTGCCAGGGAGAGCTACACACTTCCTGAAGCCTGCCTTAGATCACCACCATGAAAGGGACGATGATGAAATATCAGCTATCATGTAACTATCTATAAATGTTAGATTTCTACAAAGTGATTCCACTGAATTGTAATTAAGGGTTTGAAAGTCGAATGATTTTAAGTGCTAGTTTTAATTACTGCTTGGTGAACTTTAGTGTGTTAGAATTGTCACAACTTTCCTTTAGAATTAGTGTCAAGCCAGGCAATACAGTGGGAAATTATTAACTCATACTTTGGTTCGGCAATTATCTGCATTACAAGGTTTATGCAATTAGCTGTTTAAGATGTCATTATATTTTGCCATCTGGTACACAGGAGTTTATGCATATGAACAGGCACATGTTGAAGTGATTTTCACTATATGACACTTGATCTCAACCCAAATCATCACTATAATGAGTGGAAGACACAGTGTACAGTACATTAGTGGCAGGTGCATACTATCAACTTCATTTTAATAGAAGACTTTCATGTTTCCATTTTTAAAGTATTCTGCACAAGTGCTGAAGAATTAATTGCTCGTTTGCAATTTAGCAAAAACCGAGGACACGTTATTGCTAAATGCTAAGGAACATCAGCTTTCAGGAAAGCGGCCACTAATTTAAGTTCTTTCCATCTGTAACTCCAGGCCAGTTTCTGCTCCAGACAATAAGAAAGTCTCAGTTAAGTTCAGCTTAAAATGTTCTCTGGTTTCATGGGGAGCACACTGAATTACCTTTGATGGGCTCACAGCACTGAAGGCCTCTTGAGGATGCCTTAAACCCCCCTGTGGTGTGGCCCATGTGTGACAACCTCCAGCTTCATCCGTCTCTGCCATTGTGCACCATAGTGTCACCGTAGTGTCACCCGTGTCCTTGGCCTTTCCTCAGTCTTTCTGACATCACTTGGGCCTGTTGGCTCACATTTGGCTCACAGATTCTAAATCTGGGGGGAAAAGGTGTTGCTGTTGGCAGCCTACCACAAGGAAATCCTCGCTTCCAGGCGGTACAAAATGTAAATATCGATAACACCAGCCCTGCGTGCTTAGATAATACCTGGAATTTCTGACACATACTGCGTCTGGTGTGCTAAAAATACTCGCAATCTTTAATTAATTAAATTGCATGCTGCTATTAACCTCATTTGACACAAGAAAACCAGTGTCTGGAATGGTAAAAGCCTCCTCAATCACGGGAGGGCTGTGCAGAGCCTGAGAGTGAGTGAACTGCACTGCAAGCTGTTAAAAAAGGGCTGCAACTGCAGCACTGTCCTTTACCTGCAAAAATAGGTGCCATGGTTTGGGGCAGGACATGGGTTTGGCATTGGGGAATGGATGGAATAACTCCTGCCACCTCCTCCTCCGAACTGGACTGACACCTGAGCGTGGGACTGCTCGTGAGACAACACAAATCACATGGGTCTGCTGGAAAATCACACTTCTTAGCAATATTTATTATTCTGGGTTCTGGTATTTCGCTCTGGATACTCCCCATGTCTCGGGGCAGCAGTGATTGTCTGAGAGGAGGAGAGGTGACATTCCAGCTCTGGCTCCAAGCAGGGGACGATGCTACATCTCCATGTGCAGTCGCTGCAACTTCATTATTGAATTACATTAACAGGCCGCCCTCTAGTGTCATATTTTATTACTTGGGTAAAAAAAATGGGCCGGGTGGGTAAAAATGTGTATTTTCAATTAGCAAACACCAGCAAGAGAGGCAGCCACAGAAGCAGCCAAAAAACACTTCAGTGGAGCACATTGGGAAGTCCTCTGTCAGGTCACAGTCCCTAAAATTTGGTGTAAAAGGGG